>NC_068981.1:97987134-97988817 GCF_001194135.2 Octopus bimaculoides | reverse complement strand
TATATGCATGCATATATATATATATATCTGTTGTATGCTCCAGCTGAAATATGGTGAAAGGCAACAATCAAGTTGAGAACATTAGCCCAACTAATATAAACAATATACATATAATATATATATATATATATATATATATATATATAATTGCATCCCGTACCACTGTAAAATAGTTGGTAAATGAATGGAAGCAGTGTTAAAGATGGCTTGTTGATGTTGCTGACTAATGTTGGTGTTATGATAAAATGTGCCCATTTAAGGAGGTATCCTCAGGAACATGGAGGGCATCTATCAGCTGAAAATATACCAAAATGCAATGTGAGTGAGATGTGTTTCCTAACCACTCCATCAAAGCCATTGTAGCATTGGAAATTGGATGTGGTGGTGGTGGTGGTAGTAACAATGATGACAACTCTGTGTGTGTACATGGGGAAACCTTTGTTAAATGAGCAAATAATTGCAAACATACATAAATAAATATATTTATACTCAGATCATCCATCAAACCTTCAAATCATCTCTGAAGGTTTGAATATGTATATTTATGTCTGTGGAGAAGGAAGATGTATGAGAACTCTTTTATTCTTTTACTTGTTTCAGTCATTTGACTGCGGCCATGTTGGAGCACCACCTCTTAGTCAAGCTAATCAACCCCAGGACTTAATCTTTGTAAGCCTAGTACTTATTCTGTCGTTTTCTTTTTGCCGAACTGCTAAGTTACAGGGACATAAACACACCAGCATCGGTTGTCAAGCGATGGTGGGGGGGGACAAACACAGATACACAAACACACATACATATATATATATATATATATATACACATATATACAACGGGCTTCTTTCAGTTTCCGTCTACCAAATCCTCTCACAAGGCTTTGGTCGGCCTGAGGCTATAGTAGAAGACACTTGCCCAAGGTGCCACGCAGTTGGACTGAACCCGGAACCATGTGGTTGGTAAGTAAGCTACTTACCACACTGCCACTCCTGCGCCTACTGAATGAGTTCTCTGTTGGTTATAGATTTAGAGAGCTGCTAGTGGAAATTTATGACAGAAAGGAGTAATAGACAGCAACTCAGCAACTCAAAATATAGAGGAAAACTGACAGTTTCTGTGGGACAACTTGCTGAGGGCTACAGACTAGCCCTGTAGTTGGTGCAAGTTCCCAGCTAAATATATGATGTGACAGTAGAATAATATTGCAGATGGAGCCATAACAACTATGAGAAAAATATCAAGTACCTAGAAGAGAAAGTAAATGACTTGGGTACAATATGAAGATCAGAGGCATGTTGTGTTCTTGTTTGCTATGAATTGTACAAGAGTAAGTGGAGAACTAATAGCTGAGAAGTGTGTATGGAATAAAAATGGCACATTTCTTCTTAATGATGCTGAAGAGTATGAGGTATGGATGGCTTACTGTGAGTGGTCAACTAGATGGAAGTTCATGTAAATCTAACAGAGAGAGCAACCTCTAAGTTGACTGCAGTCTGGTAGATGGAGCATGGCAAGGTCTCTCAGCTATGCTTAAGAGAGTACTAGTGACTCCAAATAAGGACTTGAACTATGACAGTCTGTCTTACCCATTCCAGTATCAAAAGGGACTTAAAAATAAAGATGGTCAGATATGTTGTATTAATAATATGCACAGCTATATATATATATATATATATATATATATAT
>NC_068981.1:97983634-97986804 GCF_001194135.2 Octopus bimaculoides | reverse complement strand
ATAGATTTATGTACTTTCATATATATATATATATATATATATATAAGGAGACACAATGGCCCAGTGGTTAGGGCAGTGGACTTGTGGTCATAGGATCACGGTTTCGATTCCCAGACCAGGTGTTGTGAGTGTTTATTGAGCGAAAACACCTAAAGCTCCACAAGGCTCCGGCAAGGGATGGTGGCGAACCCTGTTGTACTCTTTCACCACAACTTTCTCTCACTCTTACTTCCTGTTTCTGTTGTACCTGTAATTCAAAGGGTCAGCCTTGTCACACTATGTCATGCTGAATATCCCCAAGAACTACGTTAAAGGTACACGTGTCTGTGGAGTGCTCAGCCACTTTCACGTTAATTTCACGAACAGGCTGTTCCGTTGATCGTATCAACTGGAACGCTCGATGTCGTAAGCGATGGAGTGCCAACAACAACAACAAAACAAAAGATATGTATAGAGAAAATTACGCCTTTATTATAGATCTCACCTTATAAAGTCGACAATTGTTTCTATTGTATTAATACACACAAACAAAGGAAAGAGAGATAGAAAATATTAAAATTAATATTTCTGAAAATATGTTAACACACCATTATCAAGGTTATCCAAAATTAGTGAAATTTGAATTGAACATATGAAATATTACCAGTACACAAACACTTACAAAAAGAATGCTTAGAGGAATTCATTATAAGACATTTCTGTATTCAATCAATGGTGATGTCAGGGGATAACAAAAAAAAAAGTAAAAATAAAAAATAAACATATTTAAGAAAAAGTATTTTTGTATCCAACTATTGGTAATATTAGTGAATAAAGAAACAATAAAAAGCAGACATAAGAATTCTACATTACAACAATTAGAAACATAGAGAAATATAATCTGAAAAGGGCTATTTTTGTATTCAACTATTGGTGACATCACTGGATAACTAAAGAATAAAAAATAAACAAGAATTCTATGTTACGATAATTAGAAACAGAGGTTTTATGTCACAACAATTAGTTATCTATTTATTAAATGTAGTAAACCTTCTAGAAGTATTAACTGTATTATGTAATATATGAAAAGCTATTATAATTAAGAATTGAAATATTCGAATGTCTTTTGAAATTTATGGCAACATTTTATTGTAAAGCCTCCATTACAATTCATTAAAATTAATTTAGAATTATTTATAATATATTTCTTCAAGACAAAGATCCCTTGTAGAATTACCAATATTTTACAATGGTGCATACCTTATAATGGACCACTTTGAATCATACTTAATGTCCCTATCTTTTAAACCCCAAATGCTTTTGCTAAGATTTGTAGAATTAATTTTTCTTCTGTACTTAAATGAATAAGAATGATTATGAAATCTAGATTCCCAAATTGTAACAGATTAATCAATAGAATAATACTTACAATCCCCTGTTATTTACCTTACACTGATAGACTATATTTTTCTTCAAACACTGATTTTCTAATGGGTATACAATTTTGCTTTTACAATTATACAAACATTTATTCACTTATATTTGGTACTCATAGTTGAATGTTGTTAACCAAATTCTTTTAAAACTGAGTGCTTTATTGATATCTGCCTGGATTTTTAATTCTTTTTTTCTTTTTTAATGATGATGATGATATATATGAAAAATTTTATCATCACTAATTGTGACTGAGAGTGATGAAACACCTATATTGCACCTCAGTCACAATTAGTGACAACAAAATTTTTCCTTTATGATATTTTATTGCGCCTAGCTGTTTATATTAATATATATATATATATATATATATATATATATATATATATATGGAGGAAACCTGTATATATATGTGGATGGAACCTGTGGTAGAGGTACACCTAGGAAGAGGTCTACCTCTACCTAGGTAGAGGAGATGAGGTGTCGAAGCATGATCTTCGAACTTTGAGCCTCACAGAGGCATAGTGGCTGAGTTCCTTTCAAGCATTGGACCTCATGGAGGCAAAGTGACTGAGTTTCTTTTTAGTGTTGGGCCTTACAGAGGCAAAGTAGCTGTGTCCTTTTTGAGTGTTGGGTCTCATGGAAGCAATGACCAAGACCTTTGGCATTAGAAGAAGACCTATCAAGCCAAGCAAAATCGCAGTCGTAGCAGATACCAGTGTCATGCAAATTGGCATGTAAGCACTCCCTGGTGTCATGAAAATGGCCTGTAAAAGCACCCGTTACACTCTTGAAGTGGTTGGCATTAAGAAGGGCATCCAGCCATAGAAAACCATGCCAAATCAAACTGGAATCTGGTGCAGCATGCCAGCCCAATCAAACCGTCCAACCCATGCCAGCATGGACAATGGACATTTGATGATATATATATATAAAATTTGCATTTGTGTGTTTATGCATGTATGTATATATACATGCCTGTGTATGCATGAGAGCAGAATAAAACAGGAGATTTAGTCATACTCTTTATTACAACATAAATTACATAATCTTTACACACGTTTCACTAGCATATATTGTATGTCATGCAGTAATCATTACATTGATGATTACATAATAAACTTAAAATACCAGGTCATAAGAAGAAAACAGTAATTTAACCCATTGTTATTTACCAATCTCCGTTAGTAGACATAACTAAATGAAAACTGCATGTAAATATAGTAGAAAATTTTATGTATAACAGTTAAGAAAAGAAATTTTATTATAATTATATATTACTGGTAAATTAAGATAGAAAAGAAAATGTTTAGTCTGAGGAAAAGCAAAGAAGAAATTTGATGCAAAAATTATTGTAGGTCAAAAGAAATTATGAATTAATGATAGCTTAGAATTTAGTAGTAGATAGACACACATGCTCATACATCTTTATGCATATGCTGATGATCTAGTTTTCTTTATATGTACATGTATATATATGTACATATGTTTGTATATATATATATATATATATATATACATCAGAAGCTATGATAGATCGTTGACCAAACACCATTCAATTTTTTTTCTCTGTGTTTTTCTCCTTGTTTTCTCCGTATTCTTTCTGTTGAAGAGCGTAGCTCGAAACGTTAAAGACTTTCCGTATTCCCGAGCGTCATACTAATACATCCTTTTGTTGTTTACACCACCTGTCCTCGTCTGTTGTTGTTTTTTTCGTACATTCTCCTATATATATATATATATATATATATATATAT
>NC_068981.1:97974652-97983479 GCF_001194135.2 Octopus bimaculoides | reverse complement strand
TCTCTCTCTCTCTCTCTCTCTCTCTCTCTCTCTCTCTCTCTCTCTCTCTCTCTCTCTCTTATATTGCAGGACAATTGTTAAAAAACCTATGAAACACCATCAGGCATTGTGGATAGGGGGGGTTAGATTTGATAAATAAATTTGATAAACTAAATTCACTAAAACTGTCAAACAGATGAACATTAATAAAAACCCTTGTAAAATGCTGAACTAAATTTATCATACTCAACCTTAAACTAATAATATACTACAAAAACACCAAATCCCAAAATTCCTTATTAGTAATACAATACAAAACATTTGAGCCCAGGAAAATAATTGTGGGTGACCAACATGATATGTAAGTTTGTCTATAAAACTCTGTGTTGCAAACGTCAAGATACTAGCTGTTACAGTAGATAGACTATTCTTCTACTTGTTTCAGTCATTTTACTGCAGCCATGTTGGAACACTGCCTTGAAAGGTTTTAGTCAAACAAATAGACCTCAGAATCTACTTTCTTAAAAAAAAAAAAGCCGAGTACTTACTCTATCGGCGTCTTTTGCTGAAGCGCTATGTTATTGGGATGTAAATACACCAACACTGGTTGTCAAGTTGTAATAGCTACACACACACACACAATAGGCTTTCTTTCAGTTTCTGTCTACTAAATCCACTCACAAGGCCTTTGTTGGCCTGAAGTTATAGTAGAAGACACTTGCCCAAGGTGCCTCAATGTGGGATTGAACCTGGAAGCATGTGGTTGGGAAGCAAGCTTCTTATCACGCAATATTATACTATACTGCAACTAGTATAATACTCTCATATAGCTCACTTTGCACTTGTAACATGGAGCTGTGACACAATATCATGGCACACATCACAAAATGAAGTTAAGTTAGGAAAATACTAGTGGAGAATATTGACATACTTTATAAAATTCCACACAAAAATAGAAGAGTTATAACAACCATTGTCATACAACAATACAATGAAAAATTAACTCACAAGTGCACATCCGAAAAAGCAAAAAAAAAAAAGAGTAACATGTGACTCCTGACATAAAAAATAAATAAAAACCTAATGGTCAAAATCTGATCACAACAAACAAGTCAACATTTAACTGTTGATTTATGATGCTAATAGTCAACAAACCTTTGGTGGGAAAGTCTACATGAATTCAGTCTGTACATAAGAAACAACATTTATGCCAACTATATTCATTTCATTTTTTGAATGGATGTTTAGAAATGTCAGATATAGATTAAGGAGCATACTCATGGATTTAATGTAACATGTAATAAAGTATGTGTATGTATAACATACCTTGTGGACCTTCTGAACAGTTCCATCTGTCTCTAATTTGTGTGATGATAAGTCACATAGCTGGATATCTGAAACCCTCTCCTAAACTGTTTTTGCACTTTCACTGCATCTTCAAACTTACTGTAGTGTTATAGGATAAATTTTATTTGTTAAAACTTTAGCCTGGCTATCTTCATTGTTTCTAATGGGTTATATCTAAAAAGAAATGAAAATTGAGACATTAGCTGTTAAAGTGTGTGTACATTTTGGTGGGGATACTCTATATATATGTATATTTGTATTTATTTATTTATTTATTTATGTATGTATTTGCATATATATATAGATAGATAGTCATTTAGCAATTCATAAGTCAGAAAAAGGATGCACTCCTATATTTGTCAATAGGGCAGGTATACTAATCAAAGCATATAGTATTATACATCAATTACAACAATCTTACTATTTGGTTTCAGAAACCAGTTGGTGCGTGGTTGTGTGTTAAGAATTTTGCTTCCCATCCACATACTTCTGGGTTCAGTCCCACTGCATGACACCTTGAGCAAGTGTCTTCTACTATAGCTTGGACTGACCAAAGCTCTGTGAATGGATTTGGTAGAAGGAAACTGAAAGAAGACTGTTGTATATATATATATATATATATATATATATATATATATATATATATATATACATGTATATACATATATATAAAGGGTAAAGATTCCCTTTGGCCTTGAATGACCATGGGATTGCACTTAGAAAGTTCCCATCTGAAATACAAGTCTGGGCAAGATTGTTTGTGGAAGAATAGCAGTTGCCCATGCATACCAGCCTACCCTCTTTATGCCACTGATGTTATCTAAGGGAAAGGCAAAGGCCAGTACAGCTTGGCATCAGTGATGTTGCAACTCATTTCTACACCTGAATGAATTGGAGCTACATGAAATAAAGTGTCTTGCCCAAGAACACAACACATGGCCCAGTCCGAGAATTGAACTCACTACCTCATGATTGTGAGCCTGACACGCTAACTACTGAGCCCTGCACCTTCACTGTATGTGTGTGTGTGTTTGTTTCCCAGTACTGCTTGTGAACTAGTGTTGGTGTGTTTATATCTCCATAACTTAGCAGTTCAACAAAAAAGACTGATAGAATACATACCAGGCTTAGAAAGAAAATAAGTACTTGGGTTGATTGGTCTAACTAAAATTCCTCAAGGCAGAGCCCCAGCATGGCTAGAGTCTAATGACTGAAACAAGATAAAAGATATATATACGTGTGTGTGTGCTTATCCATCCATCTTGCAGTTGTTAAACTTTTAGTGTTTTGTTTTATCTCTGTTTACTTCTTAATGTCCTGCAAATCTGACACCCCTAATTGTCTTGTAGTGCTGCTGCATCTTAAACCATTATCTCCAAATTGCAGACATTGGCAATTTAATGCTCATTATCTCACTGATTTATTACTCTAAATAATATTCTTCTCACTGATAAAGCTTTGATAATGGTAAGATGATGTTGATCAGGGCCTAACTATAGTTTACTCATCTAGTTTTACTTTTACAGATGACAATATGTTTGTTTGTACGTCAATAGGAAGTTTCAATGACTTGATCATTGCTGAGATTATCTGTCTGTCTATCTGAATCTCTCTCCCTCTCTCACTTAAATCCGTTGACTCGGCATTATTTTAGAATTGCAGTTGTGTTGGCAGAGCTGTTATTGTGGTGGTAACTAATTATAATTGGTCAGTAGACTGGCAGAATCAGTAGAGTATGTGGTAAATTACTTTGTGGCACATAGTTAAAGCCCTTTACATTCTGGGTTCAACTTTACCTTACAATCATCTATTTGGTCAATAAAATTAAAGTAACAAGCTTGCTGTGTGGTTAAGAAGCTACCCTTGCAATCATTTGGTTTCTGGTTCAGTCTCACTGTGTGGAACCTTAAACCTTGGGCAAGCATTTTCTACTATTGCCCCTGGCTGACCAATGTCTTGTGAGTGGATTTTGTAGATACAAACTGTGTGGCAGCCTGTTGTATATACATATGCATGTGTGTGTGTGTATTTGTGTTTGTATCCTCCTTCTAATGTTTGACAACTAGTTTTAGTTTGTTTACCTCCTCATAACTGCAGTTTGGCAAAGAGACCAATAAAATAAGTGATAGGATTAATCTGTTTCAATAAAACTCTTCAAGGAAGTGCCTCAGCATGGCCACAGTCCAACGACTGAAACAAATGAAAGATGAAAGATAACAGTCAAAGCAATGGATTGATTTACCTATGTATACTTCCCTAAATGTATGGTGTTATGTCTCAAGCTACTGCTATCTAGCACCTTTGGATGATCTCTACTCAACACACCTACCACGGACAGACTACCTCTATTTATATGTCTTGGGAGATCCTACTTCTTCGTCTGTGGGTGTCGACACAACAATGGCCTCCATCAATTTTAGAAATCAATAATTTAAGTGTGTAATATTTTTCATGTACTGACACCACCACCAGGACAAAGACAGGTGCGAGCATGGCTGTTGCATCCCAACCACATGGTTCTGCGTTCAGTCCTACTGTGTAGTACTTTAAGCAAGTATCTTCTAATATAGCCTCGTGCTGACCAAAGCCTTATGAGTGGATTTAGTAGATGGAAACTGAAAGAAGCTTGTATATGTGTGTGTGTGTCTGTATTTGTCCCCCACCACTGCTTGACAACTGGTGCTGGTGTGTTTACATTCTCGTAACTTGGCCGTTCAGGAAAAGAGAGTGATACACTAAGTACCAGACTTAACAAAAAAAGACAATAAATTAGGACTGGGATTAATTCATTCAACTAAAAAAATTCTCCAGTATGGCTGCGCTCTTATGATTGAAACAAGTAAAAGAAAAAGATGATAACTGGGGGAAGAAGTATATCATATTTCTTAAACTTGTAGATTTTTGTCTGTCTTGCTTTCTACTCTTCAATTCTAAATGTATTTTCCTATTTTCCTTTCATCAGTTGACAAGAATCTGACTATTATACAATTAATACCAGTTGGTTAAATTAATGAACAATTATACCATGTAACAGAATTTTAAGATTTTTTTTGTTTGTTTTTGGTCAGTAAATGTTTTTTTCCTATTTGCTTCTATCTAGAAATCAAAGGAAATGACTACTATTCCCTTCAAATTTTGCTTTTGTAACCTGGACATCAATGTTTTGAAATTGACTTATTTTCCATTACATTTCAGATAGATTCAGCACTGAGCTGCTGAGCAAATATTCTGCTCAATACCACAGATTTACTTGTCAGTTTCTTGATCTTAACCACTTGAGCATGTCCCTTAGTGGCTGACAATATGTACATCTCTGATCATGAGCAGGAGTAGTGGGGGAGCATCATAGCCATGTGTTGAGAAGGATTCTTTGGGGTTTTAATAAATATAACAAAAGCAAAGTTTGAAGGAAATATTAGCCATTTTCCATACTTTCTAGGGGTAAACAAATAGGAAATAACAGTTGCTACTCAAGGACCAAAAGCATATTACTCAGTGTAACTCTATAAAATGTTTCACTTCAGCCAAGTGTGATAACATCTGAATATTGTTTCTGTTACTTTTCAGAATTTCATTTGGAATCTGTGGCCGGTTTACTGCAGCAGAGATAATGTCATTCTGCCTATCATTTTTCATTGTGTGTATATGGGTATTAACAGGGCATTGGCTTCTCATGGATGGTAAGACATTTCTCAGGCTTTTCTCTCTTCCTCTCCATTCTTCTTTTGACTCTTTGTGTTTGTATTCATTATTACACACATGCTCATTTGGACCTGCAGTTTTCCAAATCCAATTACCTACTGGAACGGTGAAGATTGGTAAGACATTCCAAAGATTTTCCATTTGATTTTCCTGAAATGAACATATAAACACAGTTACATTTGCATATGACATACACATACATGTATACATAATATGGAAACATACCCTAAAGAGACTTGTACACTTATTATATTCATTATATGAATGCAAGTTTATACATGCATGTACCCCCATATATATATTTATATACACACACACACACACACACTAATTTACTCACACGTTCATAAATCTCTGGAAGTATTTTGACTGAACAAAAAAAGAAAAACAGCCTTGTCACTTTGTGACAGACTCGAATTCTTTGAAAAATAATGTTTTGGATTCTCTGCCTGTTTCAGTGACTTTCTCTGCCCCTCATGCATTATGCCTGCTGCTTCCCTCTCCACCCCACCATATCATATCCTTCTTGTCCTACCCCCATCAGTGACTGTATTATCTGTACTACTTCTGCTGCTCGCTGCCCCCATACTTTTGCATCTTCCTATCTTCCACAGCTCATGGTAAAATCAAAACTTGGCAAGTGGTTGGCTCCAATGGCATCTTCTAGTCATTTTCTCAGATTTTTCACAAGAACGTCTCTGTTTAAGTTTCCTGCTACAAGGTCCCTTTCCTTTGGTGATTTCATTTTTACCAACTGTCAGTCATCAGCACACTGATATAGCTAATTTTCACATGCATTGTCTAAATTATCTGTGGAAACTGAAGAGACAGCAGATCAGTTATTGAAACTGTTATAAATTACAGATTGATGGACATGAAACAGTGATTTCAATGGATCTGCCACTAAGGTAGCTCCAAAGTAGCAGTTGCTTATATATCCACTGGGATTTCGGATTCTTGTACTATTCATTGTGCCCAACTCTCATCATCATCATCATCAGCATCATCATTTAATACCTGCTTTCCCTGGTGACATGAGTTGGATGGTTTGACATGGAGTTGTCTAACAGGGAACTGCCCAGGCTCCAACTGTCTGTTGTGGCATGGTTTCTATGGTTAGATGCCCTTCCTAATGCCAACCACTTAACAAAGTGTGGTGGATGCTTTTTATGTGCCACCAGCATGGGTATGTTTACGCAACACCAGCATTGGCACTTTTTAAGTGGCACTGGCACCTGAAAGGACAAGCCTGTATGTGTAGAAGACAGCAATTTTACTTAGTTTGACATGTCTTATCAAGTACAGCAAATCACCACATCTCCCAGTTTCTTGTCATCAAACGTTTATACACACATCATTATTATCACCATTTCACACCTGTCTTCCATGTTGGCATATATTGGATAAGGTCATGACAGATACAATTAGTTCTTACTAGGAGTTACTTCTTTCCTAGATAGATTGGAGGCCCACAGTTCACACATATGTTTAAACTTTAGCTTGGTTTCTACAACTGGATGCTCTTCCTATTACTAATCACTTCACGCACACACAACATTTACACACATACACACGTTAATATATTTTTTTGTCTATTTGTTTCAGCTCTTGGAATGGGTTTGTGTGTGGCTTTTATAGCTTTGGTTCGTCTTCCCAGTCTTAAGGTCTCTACACTTCTCCTTGTCGGACTTTTAATTTATGATGTATTTTGGGTATGTATTATTCTTGTTATTTTCTGCTCATTTCAAATGTTTGCATAAATGTATGAAGCATTAGTGATCCACACCTGGGTTATACCTTTTTGCTAGATATTGAACAGAAATCTACTGAGAAAGGTTACCTCTGTATACCTAAGGTGTATAACTTTTATTATTATTATTTTTTGTTCCACACAGAACCATAGTTTTCTTTTTTTTCAAAATGCTGCAGGTAGTACCACGTCTACATTATTACTGGTAGTGCTTCTACATATAGTGACCTGACTTATAAATCCTTCAAATGGACTTATTATTATTATTTGTTCCACACAGAACCACAGTTTTTTTCTTCAAAATCTTTTTCCAATAGAATTTATATATTATTCACTGTGTGTATACTACTTTCCACTCTGTGTAGTTCTGTGTTAGCATTTTTTTTCTTCAGAATCTTTTTTTCTTATATATTTTTCACTGTGTGTATTTTACTTTTCACCGTGTGTAGTTCAACTCTATGTTCGTGTTCTTTCATAACACTACTACGAGCATTCATAACCTCATTACCACTGTTAT
Organism: Octopus bimaculoides; assembly: GCF_001194135.2. Classification (NCBI taxonomy): domain Eukaryota; kingdom Metazoa; phylum Mollusca; class Cephalopoda; order Octopoda; family Octopodidae; genus Octopus; species Octopus bimaculoides. The sequence goes on along the minus strand of NC_068981.1, from coordinate 97,976,184 downwards.
AATGACACCATTATACAGTGGGAGGTATTATGGTCGCCACTGTTATGTCCCACATTACGACCACGTATTTCGTTGTCTGTGGGACTGGCCCGAACAGCTTGCCTCGCTGACTGACCTTACTGACTGTGTCAGTTCACGATTCATTAGTAGTGGACCAGCCTACTTCTTACCTGGAGGCATCCATCACAACAGATATATCATAAACATTAGTTTTCATTCCCATTTACAACTATGCAAGTAATCTTCCTGTTTCTAGGAATCAAACAAAAAGCAACATATGTGTCACTCAATGGTAAAATACGGCAACATACTTTATTTTGATGTCATCTGTTTCTGAATTCACATCTCACAATACCTTTTATAACCTCTGAAGTTAATGTTGCTTTAAACCCTACCCACTTCCTTTGATTTTTGTTGATTATAGTGACCTATAATCAACAACAGTCTAGCTGTCATCAGTCCATTTTTGTACAAGACAGTAGAGATATGATGTGAGGGCGGGTTGACTGTTATTTCTTGCACATCATAGAGGCTCCTTCATTGATTCATCACCTTACACAGAGAGCATTATTTAATCTAGTTAGTTGGCATATCTCTTACAAGACCAGGTCACACTGTTTGGTTTCTTTTAAAACTTTTGTCTGGTTGAAATTGTTTACACTTGTAACAACTGTCATCACCATCTTTGCAAAACAGGAGTGTGTATATGTGTGTGCATGCGCATGCACATGCATATCAATTTCCATCTCTGCCCTTAATAGGTACACAAAACCAGAGTGTATAAATAAGCGTTGATACAAAACCCCATCCCCCTTGTATTCAGTGGATTTATTTTTATAGTTCAGTGATTTATTTTGATAGTTGGTTAATTTATTCATTAAAGCAAATGGTTTAATGAGCACAAATGCTTGGGGGTGGGGGATAGAGGGTGGAAAATAACAGCTAGCAAGTAAAATATGTGATTTGTTGAAAAGTGATTTTTATCTTGTAGTTAACTCTGATATGGTTCACTTTTCTACTTATGTTTCAGGTGTTTTTCTCATCGTATATATTTAGTACCAATGTGATGGTCAAAGTTGCAACGAGACCAGCCGAGAATCCTGTAAGTATTTCTTATTCTTTTATTTGTTTCAGTCATTTGACTGTGGCCATGCTGGAGCACCTCCTTTTAGTCAAAGAAATCGACCCCAGCACTTTATTGGAGCTTCACACACATGTACACACATGCGCGCGCATGCAATGGATAGTAAAATGGTTTACACCTGGTAGCTTATGGTAAAGTACGGTCACTTTCACAGTGATCATTATGTATATGACAAATGGAAGACGGAATATACGAGAATTTATCATTAATCACAACAATTGTTTCAACACATCTAGCATCGATTCCTCATGGGTGTGACGCTCAACAACTGGTTCAGGAGCATCTGGCGGTGCAGATGTATCTCGTCAGGTGATAAATAAATATAAATCATTAAAATGACTGTTCCGCAATGTAACTTCCCGTTTTGTAGAAAGAAAAGCAGCCAGAT
>NC_068981.1:97969476-97974592 GCF_001194135.2 Octopus bimaculoides | reverse complement strand
TATATATATATATATATATATATGTATGTATGCATATATATATATGTGTATATATATATATATACATATATATATATAGGGAAGATACATTTGATAATGTATTCCTAAGTTACTTATTTTTGTTTAACCCCTTCATTCCCTATGGAGCATAGGCTATCAATAACTTTTTCCCACTGTTCTTGACCTTGGGTTATTTTTCTTTTTCTTTCCAGTTGGGGTAGGGGCTTGCTTTTTCAGTTCTGCTTCAGTCATATGTATCCCTAAGGAAAGGTCTTCCTCTCCCAGATCTTGTTTGTTTTCAGTTGTCATTGAAGCTTCTGTAACTTCACTTTATCTTAGGTAGGGTTGCTACCCTTATGCAAATCCATTTTTACCTCTGTGAATTGGTGCTATATATTATTAATCTGGCCTCATAAGGTGATGAGCTGGAAGAATTGTTAGAATGCTGGCAAAATGCTTAGTGGCATTTTATCCGTCTATAAGTTCTGAGATCAAATTCTGCCATGGTCAACTTTGCTATTCATCCTTTCAGGTTTGATAAAATAAGTACCAGTTGAGCACTGGTATCTATGTGATTGACTAACACCCTCTCCCAAACATACTGGTCTTGTGCTGAAATTTGAAATCATTATTAATCTGGCCTCCGTCCTTTGACCTGTCCAGCATGGGAGGCCTTATCAGGAGCTTGTACTCTGTTGGCATCGCTTTTAGGGTCATTGAGGCACATGAGCCACCACACTGCAACAAGGACTGGACCTTGTGGTAGTCCTAGATTCATACTTAAAATCAAGATGAGGTGTTTTTGTGACTGGAATATTTATGACCATCCTATGCCTACTGAATTAGGGCTGGTCTAAGCTAAACAACCATAACAGCTAAAAAGCTGGAGTTTAGCTGGACTGAAAAAAAAAACAGTTAATGACCAATCTGAACTGACTGTTCAATACTGAGGATTGAAAGAGGTTCAATACTCTTGGCTACTTGGCAGCAATGGCAACTCAGGATCAAAAATATAGCTGGTATCAGTGTGAAAAGATACTGTTGCTATTTTGATAGAGCAACAATAGAGGGACTAAAATCTGAGAAATACATAATCTTAGTCTTACAATCATATAGCAAATGTTTTTAAGTTCAAAAGTACTAAGTACTAACAGCAAAACTAAAATATTCTAAAACCAATAATTAAGAGTGCAGGTATGGCTGTTTGGTTGAAGAAATTTGCTACATAGTCACATGGTAATGAGTTCAATCCCACTGCATGACACCATGGCCATGTATTTGTCACCATAGTTTCAGATTAATCCAAGTCTTTTGAGTAAAATTGGGCAAACAAAAACTATCTAATGGGTTGTACTTTTGATGTGTGGCTTCTTTTACCATTTCACCACTAGTTATGGAGGCCCTGGAAAGGTCACAGGTGTTGCTCTTCCTTTTCTGAAACTGCTATAAAATAAAATAGAATAAATAAAACATACTTAAACTATTGTATGTTTACCTAAATGAAACAGGTTAAACATGTTCAGATACTGATGACCATATATTTTCTTCTCAGAAAGTTAATGCATTTGTGAGAACAGTTTTATGAAATGTTTGGTGAGCACTGTTTAATACTGATTTCAGCATTTATTAATTTTTTTGCTATAGAGAGGGCCTTTTACGAATCTAAACATTTTTTTTTAGTTTTGTTTAGAACATGTCATGATGAAATTCACTCACTGCACTCTTATAAAGTTGTTCATGTTAGAAAGGTCAACTAGCCATAGAGACCATGTCAAAAATGAAACATAAACGCCAGATACAGTCCTCCAACCTGTGTAGAAGGAGAGTAACTCTGAATAAGTTCTGACACTGACTAGACAGCCTATCTAACCCATGCCAGCATGGAAAGTAGGCATGAAATGATAATGATAGCATGCCTAATTGTCAATATTTTTTTGTGTAATTTCAGCCTTAGCTTTTGTATTCAAGTACTGAAGGTTTCCATTTATTTGGCTTTTTTGCTATCTTTCATTACATAGTTGTATTAATGCCTTGCACACTATAGCTTTATCACCATCCCGTATATTGAAGAAACTTCAAAAATATTTTGAGCCTTGCTTAAAATATGTATTACAATTGAAATGTAGTAGAGGCATTGTAACTATCACAAACATATATTCACATATTATAAGAGCTTAAAGTATTTTGTTGTACAGCTAGCACTTTTGCAATATCCTCTGTAAGATGTTGCACAAGCACTCAGCTCTGTGTGCTTCTTCTTACACCAGAAATAGCTTAAGCTAATGAATGTGGTTGTATAACTCTTTCTCTTTTATCATTCTTTAATTGATATTATGCTTTGTATTTTCCTAATGTTTTACTCTGAAGCAGAGGTTCTCAACCGGGTCCATATGGCCCCTGAGGACCCAGATAAGATTTTGGGGGGTTCACGCAACAAAATAGTAAATTGGGGATCCACAATGATATTTTAAGAGCCTCTGAAAAAAATTTGCTTTAGATGTACATATTGGTATATATTGCAGGAAACAGCTAGGTCTCTTTCTCTAACATTCTACACAGTCGAACCTACACAAGTTAATGTGTGAAAAGCAAAATGGGAATTTTGAAAGAAGTTTTTATAAAACTAGGTTTTAAACATTGAATGGTAATGGGGATCCACCAGAATAAAATAATAATCAAAAGGGTCCATAGGTAAAAAATGGTAGAGAACCCCTGCTCTAAAGCATAAATATATCAAGTTCTAACTACTGGTATCACTGTGCCTGAATGAAGTTGTAAGATATGAAAATATTTATCAAGTAATATTCTTTACACATGAAATGTTCTTTAAAAGTTCATGTACACTGTCATATTATTTTCTGTATTATATTGTACCTATAAAGTTGTAGCTGTGCGACAGCATACTTTGAACTCCAATAGTGCATGAATATATGTTTGTTGTACTTGCAATACCACTATGTTTCAACTGTAACACTTATTCTTACAATGCTCTAAATATTTTAGTAATGCTTTAAGTACTCTAGAAGTTAAAAGTTCAGTATATTCACATACAGAATGAATTCATATTGTTTCCGTAGACAGACTATTTTTGCCTGTGTACAGAAGGATGTCAATACAACTGTAGTGTTTAGGGTTTTAAGACTGCTTTTTAGTGAATGATAGCAACATAGTTGAATAACTGTGCAATAATGTGTTATATAATTTATGTAAAGAAGAAAATAGACATTGGACACCTTTACAAATGTCAAAAACTTGAACCATATTTTTATGCATTTGTAAGGCATTTATGAAAGTGATTTGCAATTTATCGCATGACCATGCATAACTTTATCCATATTTTTACTGAATGTTAATTTACATATGTCTGTTCCTCTATCTGTCCCTCTCCTTCCATTCCTATCTCTATTTTCTCCTTCAATGTATATTTACAATAACTAAAGTTTCTGCAAATTTGTGGTTCCCCCAGAGTTGTGTGATGATATAGAAATTACTTGAGAAGTTTCTTTGTGATTTAGCTTTATTCCTGTCTTTGTTGAACCCTCTTTTTTGGTTTAGCATCAATGTGGGATTACCATTTGGCTGGCACATTATTGATGTAATATTACGTTTTGTCCAAACATGTCATTGATACCCTCTAGTTTCTTTTGTCACTTTATCATTGATATGCTATCACTGTTTATCTGGCTGGCTCAGTGGTTAGAGTATCAGGCTCTCAATCATGAGGTAGTGAGTTTGATTCCTGGACCAGGATGTGTGTTGTGTTCTTGAGCAAGACACTTTATTTCATGTTGCTCCAGTTCACTCAGCTGTAGAAATGAGTTGTGATATCACTGGTGCCAAGCTCTATTGGCCTTTGCCTTCCCCTTAGATAACGTCAGTGGCATGGAGAAGAGATGCTGGTATGCATGGGTGACTGCTGGTCTCTCATAAACAACCTTTCTTGGACTTGTGCCTCGGAGGGTAACTTTCACATGGTTGTTCATGACCAAAGAGGGTCTTTACCTGCTGTGACATGAGACATGGGTTTAAATCGATAACCAGCATGTGTTTCCTGTACATCAACTGACCTATTACCTTTTTTGTTATACCTCTGATTTCATATCTCTCAATGTTTTTTTCTTCTGTTACTCCAGGTTGGTTTATTTGCTAAGAAACTTCATTTAAGTGGTCTGGTACGAGATGCTCCAAAGTTGTCACTTCCTGGAAAATTAGTCTTTCCAAGGTGAGATAAATGAATTCATTTGTATGTGTGTGTGTGATTGATTGATTTATTGATTGATTGATTGATCAATTGGTTCATTGATTGGTTGGGTTCAAAATGTGCAACCTCCCACCTTTGATAGATCACCATCTGTCTGCTGGATTAACTGGGTTTGCCAAATATTTAGAACCAGATATTTAAATGTTTGTGATGAAATGCCATTTTTCAGATTATTAAACTCATCTTTATGATGAACAGTTTTTAATATTTACGTTTGTATCAATTGATGACTCAGAAGAGTTGTTTGGGTATCAGTTTGAATGTTTCCTGGGATTTGTTTTGAACTCTGAGTTCAAATCCTGGTGAGATCAACTTTGCATTTCAGCCTTTCAAGTTCAATAAAAAGATGAAGAGAGTCACTAATCCAAGGAAGTAAGAATGTAGTATACCTTGTGGTATTTGTTTTGACCTTTTTTTGTTCTGAGTTCAAATCTTACCCTGGCTTATTCAGTTGGTATACCTATTCCATTACCTGATTTAACACCACCACTTGGCACCTTGGTTGTCTTTAGTGGAGTTCACCATGTTGCAAGCATTTAAACCAGGTCTCTAGATAGATGTCAGGTAAAGGGTCAAGAGCACTGCTTCCTCATCTGACTAAAAGATTCTTTTACTTGTTTCAGTCATTTGACTGCGGCCATGCTGGAGCACCACCTTTAGTCGAGCAAATCGACCCCCAGGACTTATTCTTTGGAAACCTAGTACTTATTCTATCGGTCTCTTTTGCCGAACTGCTAAGTTACGGGGATGTAAACACACCAGCATCGGTTGTCAAGCGATGTTGGGGGGACAAACACAGACACACAAACATATACACATACATACATATATATATACATATATACGATGGGCTTC
>NC_068981.1:97955557-97969160 GCF_001194135.2 Octopus bimaculoides | reverse complement strand
ATTCTGGGTTGCTAGTGCATGTTTCTTCTGTATGAAGAGATCAAACTAAGTGAAACCTAGTGTTAATGTAAATATTTAAAATAAAATTTTTCAACATTAAAGATGAGGATAATATTGGGCTGTATGTCTGGAAAGAGGTAAAATTTATTTAAATCACAAAAGTTATAGCTCAAAAAAAAAAACAAAAAAAAAAAACATGAAAACTATTATAAAAATATTTTTCGTGTTAATTCAAATAATATTGAATAATTTCATAGAATTATAAGTCCATTATAAATTCCATTGTTCAACATTGCTAGCTGTACCTTTTGTTACAGTGCATATTGTCTTTGAAAAACTATGTTATCTTCATTTGCTCACCTATTTCTATACCACTGTATCTATGTATGTATGTATGCTTATCAATGTTATATTGTATATCGTGCTAAAATTGTAATGCTGCTTATCAATATTTATTATTTTCTCTTTAGTATGCAGAACAGCAGTCATTTTTCCATGCTGGGACTAGGAGATATTGTAAGTACTTTATTTTATTTCTAGATGATGACGATAATGATAGTAAATAAGAATGGTTTATCTTAATCAGGTCAAGGGCTGATATTCATTGCAGATAGACATAGGTGATTAAATCATTATCAGTGTATTAATTACTGGTGTTATATTTACCAATTTTTGGAGAATATGATCTAATATCCTCTGAACAGATTTCATTTCAGAAAATAAATGGTAACTAAATCCTATAATGCATTTAGCTCAGAATTTTAGTGTTTATACTAGCTCACTGCTTTAAGAAACAACAGTAACAGTAATTTCTTCCTAGTGTAGATGCAAGGCCATGGTAAGAAGGTGAATTGTCAATTGTATTGACCTCAGTAGATAGCTGGTACTTATTTCATGAACCCTATATGTTTCTTGGCAGTAGTTGTTTTTTTTTTAACTAAATGCTTCAAGTTTTTTTTTTTAACCCCGAGTACTGTGATGATTCTGTCATCCACCACCTAATACAGTAACATGGGCAGAGATCCGATGAATCTTGACATTAGTGACAAAAACTGTTGTTAATTGCAATTACTTTGTGCTTGGGGTAGGTAGATAGATAGGTAGGTAGAGAGATAGACAGATAGATAAATAGATAGAGAGAGAAAGAGAGAGTGAGAGACAAAAAGTAAAGCGAAAAGAATTTTCCTAGTTATCTTCCCATTTACTAGTTGAGTAATGACATTGTTTTACCATGTGATTCCCTCAACACTCCCTCACCAATCATCATCATCATCATCATCATCATCATCGTTTAACGTCTGCTTTCCATGCTAGCATGGGTTGGACGATTTGACTGAGGACTGGTGAAACCGGATGGCAACACCAGGCTCCAGTCTGATTTGGCAGAGTTTCTACAGCTGGATGCCCTTCCTAACGCCAACCACTCAGAGAGTGTAGTGGGTGCTTTTACGTGTCACCCGCACGAAAACGGCCACGCTCGAAATGGTGTCTTTTATGTGCCACCCGCACAAGCCAGTCCAGGGGCACTGGCAACGATCTCGCTCGAAAATCCTACAGGAGCCAGTCAGGCGGTACTGGCAACGGCCACGCTCAAAATGGTGCATCTCATGTGCCACCCGCACAAGAACCAGTCCAGGGGCACTGGCAACGATCTTACTTGGCTTGCCGGGTCTTCTCACGCACAGCACATTTCCAAAGGTCTCGGTCAGTAGTCAATGAATTTGTAAAACATCATGTCCAATGCAACAACTGTGTCATTGTAGATTTGTGCAATGTATTGTCCACAGGTTGCTCAGCACACTTGTGTGGCAATGTCGGTGTATAAGCTCAGCTGTATGATTGAAATTTATTTGGTAGATAGAAACAGGTGTGGATATGTGTGTGTCTGTTAGCACAAGATAAACAAACTTGGTGCACATTACTAAAATATCTTGCAGTGCTTCTCTCCACCTGAGTTATACCATATTATACTGATGTTGACCTGCCTTTCATCCCTTGCATGATAAAAAATGTAAGCTTTAGACAAAATATTGAAATCACTATACTCAACTAAAAGCTTTGAAAGCTTACGCACATGCACGCGCGCACACACACACACACACACACACACATTTGTAAAAAATATTGAGGTAGGGAAAAATTTGTTTAGTAATTTGGTCTGCTGTCATACTGTGGGGATTAATTAAATTTTAAATTTATTAGAGTTGATGAGGCTTTTAATGGATATACAAAGAATAAAAACCAACAAGTTAAACAAACGATCAGTTAGTTGGATTGACATTTAACCAATGGAGTAATAGTAAAGGAAATGAATTGAACTGGTGTGTGTGTTATTAATATTGGCATAATGATTCTCCCTACACACAACAACAAAAAAAGGAAACATATATTTGAGCCTTAAATCTTAGATCAACATCATGTCCCTTAAGCTGGCCTGGGTCAAAATTCCCACATTATTAATATTGGTGTAATTAACTCTCCCTAGATAAAGCAAAATTCGTTTCAATATACAAATTCACATAATGAGTCTTGCAAACACAATACAAAAATGAAAGTAAATAAGAAGTTTTATAAATATTAATTAATTTATTGTAGATAAAATAGAATTGTTTTAAAGTTTAGATACATGACTCCTGCTCAAGGCTGAAACTTTATAGTAATTTAAAGCTAAAGAGACAGGAATAGCTAGACATGGTGAGGAAGGTGTGTGTGTGTGTGCAGCTTATGATTTATGTGTGTGTGTGTGTATCTGTATATATATGGATGGAAAAGGCAGCATTGTATTCTTTGCGTTGGGATTTGACTTAGTTATGCTTGGTGGAAATTTGCTGTTAGCACATTAAATACAAGAAATGCACTAAATAAACAAAACTAAATTTCACTAATAGATTAATCTTCTACTATATATAACTTATCTATAATTTGCATTAATAATGTCATCGACAAACCAGCTCTATTTATACTTCTTTACATATTTACATGTACTACATTGTTGGTTGATATGTGTACACTTTCAGTATTTGAATAACTTTTACATGTTACATCAAAAACCAATACCCCTTTGTGAATGTTGAATGTCAATATATCCTATAATTTCTTTTACTATTTATTTATTTTTTATTTTGTTCATATTTACATACCCATGTAGGTGCAAAATACTTGCTTAAGCTCTTCACTTTCTATTGAACATAAGCTATCAATAACTTTTTTTCCACTGTTCTTCATTCTATGTTGTCTTCTCAAGCCTTCTTCTCTCAGGTTCTGTTGGTTTTGTATTGTCGTTGATGCTCCTATAACTTGCTATTTTCTAGGTAATGGGCTTTGGCCATAAGCAAACCCATTTTTGCCTCTAGGAATAGGTGCTCAATATTAATCTGGCTTCTACCCTTTGATGTGTCCAATATGGGAGGCCCTACCAGGAGCATGTGCTCTGCTGATATACAGTTGTGGCCAAAAGTTTGGAACATAGGTCTGAAAATAAGAATTTTTACATCAAATGCCCAAATATATATACTGTATATATTTGAATTGAATTGTACTTAGGCATAACAATTTTAATTTAAAAAAAAATGTTCCAAACTTTTGGCCACAACTGTAGCTTCAGAGTTATTGAGACACATCAGCCATCTCACCACAACAACCTTGTGGTGGAGGTGCTGAATAGCTAAATGATTAAGAAGTTCACTTTGCAACCATAAGTTTCCAGATTCAATCCCACTGTGTGCCATCTTATGCAAATGTTATTTTGAATGGGCCAGCCCATTCTTTCTGAATGACATTTGATAAATAGCAACTACTTGTCAGATGGATTGTACTTGTAATTCAAAAGGTGCGACTTTATCACACTCTGTGTTACACTGATTCTGCCTGAGACCTATTTTAGGGGCACCCATATCTGTGGTTAGGGTGTTGCACTCTTGATTGCAAGTTTGTGCTTTTGATTCCCAGGCTGACTGTGCATTGTGTTCTTGGGCAAAACACTTCACTTCATGTTGCTCCAGTTCACTCAGCTGTAAATGGATAACCTTACAATGGATTATCCATTCAAAAGTGAGATGGTGACTCAGGGGAAAAAAGTCACCCGAACAGGGGCTCTCTTGAGCTATGTTTTGTATTCAGTAATTGAAAGGCTGAGTAGTACAACCCATACTGTGAATCCTAATCAGTTGGGATTGTTTGTTCAACAACATTGAAGGTCATCATCATATAAGGGGCACACATGTCTGTGGAATGCTCAGCTCTGTTTACATATTAATTCAGGAGCAAGTAATTAAGTTAAATAACTGAATCCTTATTGAATGATGGCAATCCACCCCTACATACCCATTTACACAGTGAAACCTGTAAGTGTTGGGGTCAACTCATGTCCGGTAAGTTCACTGCAGGGAAAGTTCTCCATTCAAATTTTTTGACATAATTTTTCAACTTAAATTTTTCTCTTGTTTCTTTTCAATAAAACACCTTTTAACTATTAATGGTGAGATACTATGGATAGATTTTCTCAGTAAACTTTCCTCATATTGAACTTTCTTCATGGTAAATTGATGGTGGTGAACTCTCCTGCAATGAATTGATGGTAGTGAACTTACGTGTAATCATGTTAACTAAAGACAAAGCTGTTTTGAAATATTTTATCTTTGTCATATAGGCGCAGGAGTGGCTGTGTGGTAAGTAGCTTGCTTACCAACCACATGGTTTCGGGTTCAGTCCCACTGCGTGGCACCTTGGGCAAGTGTCTTCTACTAGAGCCTCGGGCCGACCAAAGCCTTGTGAGTGGATTTGATAGACAGAAACTGAAAGAAGCCCATATATATATGTATGTGTGTATATGTTTGTGTGTCTGTGTTTGTCCCCCCAACTTCGCTTGACAACCGAGGTTGGTGTGTTTATGTCCCCTTAACTTAGTGGTTTGGCAAAAAGAGACCGATAGAATAAGTACTAGGCTTACAAAGAATAAGTCCTGGGGTCGATTTGCTTGACTAAAAGGCGGTGCCCCAGCATGGCCGCAGTCAAATGACTGAAACAAGTAAAAGAGTAAAAGAGTATATGTTCTCGTATACTTATATTATGTGTATGGAACAGTATCTATTGTAATTGTAAAGTGGCTTATGTAAGCACTATCGCCCTCAGTACTACTCACCTCTCAGTGAAGGGAGTCTTTTCTTGTAAGTTATTTATTGACCTTGCCAGTGTTATTGCCACATAAAAGGCAACAGTTCTCTCTGTAAAGTGGTTGGCATTAAAAAAGACATCAAACTGTAGAAATCATGCCATAGCAGACTGTGGAGCTTGGTGCAGACTTCTGGCTAACCAGCTCCTGTCAAACCATCCAACCCATAACATTGAAAACGGACATTAAATGAAGATGATGATGATATATATAATTCATGTACAAACTTGTTAAATCCTTTGTCAAATTTTCTAAAGCAAATACTTATGCTGAAAATATTTCATTATTTAATTATGTATATAAGTGTCATACTACTTAATGGCATTTAATGAAATACTTGGGCAAACATATAGAGAATATAATTACATATCTATTTAATTATTAGTGAGCCTTCTTTATATTTGTTTTGACATTACAAATTAGTGTTTAGATGTATCATACTTATACATGTATGAAGTATATGAAGGTATATGATTATGTAAGTATATATGAGAGTTTTACCCCTATAATCATTTGAAATATTTAACTATAAGTCTGTTTGATGAAATAGCTGCATGCTAACTACTTAGTTTACTCAAAGCATATATCTCTTTAGATATAAATGATATGTATACTCAGCTATAAGCACGTGTATATGTATACATGTAAATATACACATTCATATTTAAATTATGTAAGTGTGGAACGTATGTATGCATCTATCTCTCTATTTATGGATGCTAACTGATATGTATATAGATATATGTGCATGTAGATATGTACATATATATACGAATGTTGTGTGTATATATATGTTTGTGTTATTGTGTGTGTGTATGTGTGTATAAATATATATATGTATATACATTCACATATATGTATAAACACACACACACACGCCTAAGCATATTTTCATCTATTTTTAAATTGTAATGTATAAAACATGTTTGACACATAAAATGTGGATGGCTGAAAGAATATGCTTTAAACTTCTTTTGTAACTATGATAGGTCATCACTCTCTCTCTCTCTCACACACACACACAAACACTCTTTTATTCCCTCTCTCTCTTTTCCTCACTCTATTGCCCACACATCATGTAGTTAAATTACATGCTATGTTTTATGTTGCAATGCATTCTAATATTGCAGGCCTTGTGTAGAAAATGTCTAATCTATATATGCAAATGTAATTTCTTTGTAGGTTATGCCTGGTTTACTGCTGTGTTTTGTGCTAAGGTATGACGCGTACAAGAAGTCTCAGCTGAACAGCATTGAGGCAGGAATCCCACAACCCATCAATACCATTCAAAAGATCACATATTTCCATTGCTCTTTAATAGGGTATTTTTTAGGTGAGTCTCTAACTTTGTTCCTTATTTATTAACTTTTGTCTCCTTCAGCTTATTTTTTTTCAACAAGTAAAATTTATTCTCCAGCAGAAACATTCAATATTCTTTAAATGTTCAGTTGTCAATAAGCAGAGAGACTCAGAGAGGTAGACACTGTAGAGAAGGGATCAGCAAACAGGGGTAAATTACCCCAAGTGGAGTAAAAATGAAATTCTTGGGGGTAATGAGGATTTATTAGACATAAGTAAAATTATATTTAAAAAAATGTGTTCCTTGTTACGGCAGAAATTGTTCTTCTGGCACGAGGAGGCAGTCAAAAAGTTGCTGCCTTTTAAAAAAACCTACCTTTGCGAACAAGGATTTTCCATGCTTCTTATGTCTAACATTTCTCTCAGGGCACTTACACTCTGTCATGTGTGCACACTGACATTACACATCCAGCGGATCATGCTAGCTTCATTTCTTTCAAGCCTATGTATGTCCTCAGCAGTCATGGCCCATGTTCCACTGCCGTGAAGCATGTCAGTTCACACACATACATCATACAATCTACCTTTCACTGTGAGCAAGAGGCCCTTTGTCACCAGTAGGGGTAGAAGCTTTCTGAACTTTGCCCAGGCTATTCTTATTCTAGTCGCTACACTCTCAGAGCAACCACCCCCACTACAGACTTGGTCGCCCAGGTAGCGGAAGCTATCAACTACTTCTAGTTTCTCCCCCTGGCATGTGATGGAGTCTGTTTTCTGAGCACCTGTGGTGTTTATTGCCCCTGTGCATCTGTTACACGTAAAAGCTATCTTCCTGGTTAATCTTCCTTTGATGTTGCTGCACTTCTTATGTGTCCGTAGCTTACACTGGGTACATCATTATGGAGTTTCTACCTACACCTTTTCTACAGATCAAGCAGGGCCACCTACCTGAAGGGGTGTGTGAACCTGAAATGAAAAAGTTTTTAGAAAAATCCTTTTGTTTCATAATGAGGGTATTAATTTATTTTATTGCATTTGTTTTATACTTTTTATATTTATAATTGTATTCTCCATATGAATAGATTCAATAAACCTTTTGAATCCAAAGAATCTATGATTTTCTTCTTTTTGACGGGGGTAACATTGACATAAATATATTTTAGGGTAATTGATTAAAAAAGTTCCCCGACCCCTGCTGTAGAGGGTGGGGAGAGAGATACAGATAGCTAGATAGATAAAGAGAGAAAGAGATACAGATAGATAGATAGATAGATAAAGAGGGAGAGAGAGAGAGTTTTGAAATTGTTGTTGGAGCAAATGAACTAGGAAGGGGTCCATTGATATTTTAATCCTTTAGTGTTCAGATTACTCTGTCAAATTAATTAATCATGAAGTATCTTATAACTTTGAGATTTCAGTGATATGACTGTTTTTAGAATGTTAGTGTAGGTTACGGATGAGAGGTTAGATACGACCAGTTTGAATGCAAGAACATGTTGAATATTTGAACCGGATTTGGCTGGTTTAAAATGCTAAAGGGTTAAACCAGGCACAGGCAGCCACTTTTGAGAAGTGGGTTGCCCGAGAAACAACTCATCAGCAAGTCATTAAGTTGATAGATTGTTGTTTGTTTGATATGGAGGTCAACTTTTGTGGAAGTAAAATATAGGTCATTATGCCATTAGGGTGGGGGTGACATGAGTAATGATCTAAAGATCAACTCTTTAGATTTTATACAGGAAATTGATCACAGATTTTGTGTGTGTCTGTATGTAATGCAAAGTATTTCACTTTCCACAAGGAATATAGTAAAGCCACAACTGTCCACATTAATTCAACATAACTGTTAGGTGAATCCCTTGAACTTCCCTGGAAGATATTACACATAATGTACCCTTCACTATACAGTGAATCTGTGTACAAGTTTTCCAGCTTGTTTACAATTACACACTCTATATTATGCAATAGATCTTGGAACTGCTTTTTCAGTTAGATTATAGTTCTACTTGTGAAGACGTATGGCTCAGTGGTTAGAGTGTCAGGCTCACAACCATGAGGTAGTGGGTTTGATTCCTGGACTAGGCTGTGTTGTATTCTCGAGCAAGACACTCTTACCAACCGCTCATCTATCCTCAGTTTCCGAATTGACCACCAAATAAGGGATAAGGGGCCCTGTCAAAGGCTTTCTTCAAGTCAACAAAAGCCAAGTACAGAGGTTTATCTTTGGCTAGATATTTCTCCTGCAGTTGCCTTGCCAGAAATATAGCATCAGTGATGCTTCTGCCTGTTACGAAACCAAACTGCATCTCATCTAGGCTAACTCTTTCCCTAATTAGTTGGGCTATGATCCTCTCTGTAACTTTCATCACCTGATCCAATAATTTAATACCCCTGTAGTTATTTCGATCTAAAGCATCACCTTTACCCTTGTAGCAGTTGACTATGGTGCTGCTACACCAGTCATTGGATATGACTCCTTCATGAACTACCTACCTGATTTATGATGCCGGTGACAAGACCATAACCCACATCGCCCGATATTTTAAACATCTCAGTGATGATTCCTGATGGGTCAGGTGCTTTCCCTGTCTTCATATCCTTAATTGCTTTGTCTACCAGGGTACTGTCGATTCGGGTAGCTGGTACCTCAATTGGGTCAACCTTTGGCAGACTCTCCTCCTCCCATTCATTCTCCACTGGTTTCTCCAGGCCTCTTTCTTTTCAGAATCATTAAAAGCAAGTGCACCATCTTCCATGCAAACACATTTCTCTCCTGTGACATCACAATTTTCTCACACACACTGTCTTGCAATCCGAAATACTTCAGTTCTTTGGTCCTCACGTAGCTGAACATTGGCAAACTTCTTCTTTTCTGCCACTCCTTTGGCTATATATACCTGTCTTCTAGCTTCCTTTTTGGATATCTGATACATTCTCCTGCTACCCCCACTCTTCTAGGCCTTCCAAACCTGTTTCTCTAATGGCCCTGTCTACAGTATTGTTCCACCACCATGTTACCCTAGGTCTGGAAGGGACTTTGCTCTAGCCACAGATTTGGCCTGTGGCAGTCAGCAAGCTGTCTTACAGGAATTCCCAGCTGCCTTCTATGTCACAGGGCTGTAGCTCCTCCTCCCTATCATCAAATTTCTCGGTAAGGATATCCCTAAATCTCTGACCATGTGAAGGATTGTTAAGCTTCCAAATCCTTCTTTTCCAGATTGGTCTGCTTTTTGGCATCCTTCTGGCCTCAAGTCTAAAGTCACTAATAACTAGTCTATGCTGGGTGGGGTGGGGGGTACATTCTTCACCAGGGAGGGTTTTTGTATTTAAGAGCAACCATGCATCCTGCTGTCTGGTGAGAATGAAATCAATGTGTCTAGCAGAGTCACCTGATTGATAGGTTGTCAGGTCACTAGCTGGTTTCCTGAAGTTGGTGTTGCAGGTCAATAGGCTATTTGCATTGCAGAACTCCAGGAGCCTAGTTCCCTCTTCATTTCTGGTACCAACTCCATGGCCCCTATATACACCATGGAAGATAGCAGGTTCCTGTCTGATATGCCCATTAAAATCTCCAGCCACAAAGATGAGGTCACCATCACTTGTCTTTGAGGATAGCCTGCAGAAGAATATCATAAAAGTGATCCTTTTGTTCATGTGGTAGGCCCCCTTGTGGGGATATGCCATTCTGCAAGACTAGCCTGAGTTTAAGTACGCTATCACACACCCTCACTACCTCTATAATCTTATCCACCCATTTCTCTGTAAGAAGTATGCCCACATCCCCTCTTCCATCACTATTACCTTCCCAGAAGAGTTTGTACCTATGTGCTTTGCCTGTGAGGACTCTGGCTGAAGCTCTTCTCCACCTTACCTCTTGTACGCAACATACATCAGCACGTCTCTACAATCTCACTAGGCCTACCTTTGGATGTACCTACATTTACAGTGCCAATTCTGAAAACTGGGAAAGAGATATGGGAGGTAACACGGGAAGGAGAGATGTTATTCAGCACCTGAAAAGAAGGTTCCTGTGATTGTTTGGCAGCAGATGTCATAATAGTTGTTCTTGCTTTTAACCTACCATCATTCAAACATGTTAGAATTGTTAAGGTTGTTGCCTCTGTTGGGGGTGGGAGTAAGGAAGCATTGTATATGAAAGTGTTTGGGTGTTGTAAATATGAGCACTGTGGGTGTAAGCATTACTGATGCTGCAGATATAAATATTAAAAAAGAAAGAGAGAGAGTAAGTGGGCTGCTATCTTGTTTAGTTAGTCCTGAGATGTGGGGGAGAAAGGAGAGGACAGCAAGATTACCAGTATAAGAGGAGAGAGGGGAAGGACAACTGGATGTCCGGTAAGAGAAAGAGATTTCTGGTATTGGTGGTGGGGGTGGGAAAGGGTGGTCACAACCACGTACATGAGAAGTGATTTTAAGGGATAGAGCAAACAAAGAATTATTTTAGAGAAAAATACGAAATACGTATATACATGTAGCCAAGAAACAAGGTTAGTCATTGTAGGGGCAGAACAAACAAGAAAGAATTATTTTAGAGAATAGAGGAGTTTGAATGAATGAAGCAATTAAAAACAAGATAAATATATGTATTTATTATATACTTTTCAGCTACAGTCATTTTATATTCTTGATACACTCAGGCAATAATTATTTTCTCTAATAAGTTTGTATATATTTGTGTAGATGTGTGTGATTGTAATAATTATTTTTAACAAAACAGATAGAATATGGATGGTAAATCATATTAATACACTTGTCAATGTTACCTAGTGGTTGTCCTTTGAGGTGTGACAAAAGAACACTAGTTCACACATATACTCAGACAGAGTTGAAACACCATTTTCTTTTTCTTTTTAGCATTGAATATTCACCATTCCACTTCCAATGCACACACACACACACACACACACATTCACATACCTCCCTTTTTACATACACACTCTATACTTACACAGAGTTGAAATGCTGTTTGATTTTTTTTTTCACCCCTTGCTTTCTCATTCATATGTTGTGACGGAGAAAGACACGAGAGTATTATAGTAGATAATCACTATAATGCAATTAGAAAAAGCTGATCCTAGATTTATTGAACTAATTAAGATGGCAAATTGGCAGAGTCTTTAGAACATCAGGTAGACTGATGTTCTAACTTACTTGTTCTAACTTTCAGTGCTGTGAGTTCACCTCTTTCTGGAATAACTTTCAGGGTTGATAAAAATAATTATTAATCTAGGACAATGGATTGGCAGTACTGTTAGAACTTTGGCCAGGATTCTTTCAGATGCCTTTTCTGGCTCTTTTTTTCAAAACCTGACCCTAGTGTCAAACTGCATCAGCATAGAGTGAGTAAACTTGCATATATGGACCACTACTAGTCTTCTTCTTCTTCTTCTTCTTCAAAAACCCAAAAACAACAGAAAAAAAGAAATGACCATGCCCATGACTGCTTGTTTTCAGACTTTTTATTCGACCACATTTCATAAGTTCTGAGTAATAAAAGGCCTTCCTTTCATAAGTCCCAAGTTACTCTGGTGGGTGAAAAAATTGGGAATGTGCATAATATATGGTGCATGGACAACAGGAAAATGTATAATGTATAGGACAGGCAAAGGGTCAAAGAATGGATGGCCATAGTTGGAATGCCTTTGATCAAAGTTTTGCTCAGTTAAGATAAGAACAATTTAGCCGAAAAATAAGCTCAGTCCAATCCAAAATCTATTATAGAAGATAGTAGTAGAGCATCAAAATGTTCTACTCTAAAGAATCATCTAACTAAAACATGGTGAAACCTGACCCACAGAGGCCCTTCATAAAATGGTAATCTAACTAAATAAGCAGTTCCTAGATTTATTGCATAATGTAGAGTGTGTAACTGTAACTGGAAAATTTGTAAACATACTTGTTGTATAATGTAGGGTATGTTAAATGCAATACTTTCTAGAGAAATTTAGAGGATTTCATTTAATAAGGAGCTCATTTCAGTTTTGTTGTATTAATGTGGCCAGTTGTAGATCTGCTATATTCCTTGTGGAAAATTCCATGAACACTTCAAGCTCTCTTAGCAATCATACAAAGAGTTTATCTCATATTATTGATGCAGGATTTTGTTTTTGTCCTGTTTTGTCTTTTTGTTAATGTAGTGGCTGCAGATTTTTCACAACTTTGGCCCTACAAAGTTCCAGGTTATGGTTAGCTGACCAATGGGATAAGAGGCCTGTCAATTTAGAGACAAAGAATTTTGAGATTCACACACACACACAATGTTTTTTGTGTGTGTGTGTATAATGTATATATATATATATATATATGTATGCACATATGTGTTTGTGTGTGTATGTATATATATATATATATATATATATATATATATATATATATATATATATATATATATACATATATATATATATATATAACTTATTTAGGGTCTTTTATAAGTGATGTTTTTGTTTAGTCTGTCTATTGGGAAATATTCAATTAAAAGGAGAGTAAATGTAATGTTGTTCAGAAATGCCTATTTTCTAATATAATTTCCCAATGAATGTGATCAGTTTTCATATAGCTATTGATAAAATTCTTACCAGATAAGATTGAATTGAAAAAAATCAATAATTTGTGTTTAAAGAATTTGAATACTTAGTGATATTGGTGAGCCTGCTGTTTTGATGACTTGTAATGGCAGTATTCATATTAAAGATCTGTATCTATGGCAATGGTGTTTATAGGAAAGACTTTGTCAGGTTAATCTACAGCTTTTATTTCTGTTATGGTTGTGATGTTGTTGGCTAGTTCTGGTTTGTTCTACTTGATGAAAGGAAGACCTACTGCAATGGGGGTAGCAGTTGAACACTTGTGTGTGACTCTGTCCATCGGGTTATTTTTATATATATATATATGTGTGTATATATATATATATATATATATATATAAAAGATAATAAGAGTGAAAAAACTACAGAAGGCTTGTGTTACATGGTTAAAGTATATATTTGAATTATGTCAGAAAAATGTTAGAAAAATGTTATAAAATCTTTTTGGTATATAAACATTGTATTTTGAGAAATAACCGGTTTCGTGTTGTCTTTTCAAATTTCTCTACTTCATTGTAACGTGTTCGCTC
>NC_068981.1:97948538-97955031 GCF_001194135.2 Octopus bimaculoides | reverse complement strand
AAATTCGAATACAAAAATATTTTTCTGTTCTATAACACAAAATAGATAAGTATACGAAGTTTGAAAGTCTTTCCGTACCAAAAACACTACGTAAAACATTAATGAAAAATGTGGCCCCCGTTTTAAAAAAGATCCCATTTTTCTAACATTTTTCTGACATAATTCAAATATATACTTTAACCATGTAACACAAACCTTCTGTAGTTTTTTCACTCTTATTATCTTTTATACATCCAACCATGTGCTTTCACATACCAACTTTCTCACACCTATATATATATATATATATATACATACGTGCACATGTGTACGTGTGTGCGCACACACTAAGAAGTTTGCTTCCAAACCACATGATTCTAGGTTCAATCCCACTGTGTGGCACCTTAGGAAAATGTCTTCTGCTATAGTTCCAGGCTTAAATATTATTGGCTAACACCTGGCATCATATGACATCATATCATACCATTAGGTTACCCTGTATGAAACCTGACCAACAGACTAACATTTAAATCAATAGGGAGATTCAAAATGTGGTTGCATGATCTGTTAGAAAAAGCAGCCAGATTGCTTTTTCTAAAAGATCATTTTCTAACAGCCAAATTGCTCCAAATTACATCTAAAAAAATTAAAGAACACATTAAATAATCTTAGATGTACAGTGCCTGAAAAAGACCCCAGAAAAATTAAATAAGAGATAGAATGATCACAACTGGAAGTACTTTGGATCTGCTTTAACCCTTTAACATTTAAACTGGCCATATCCAGCCCAAGCATTCTATGTGTTTTTTTTTTGTTCTAAATGGCCAGGTCTAGCCTCTTACATCTACCCTACATTGTCATTCTAAAAATAAACAATCATATTCTTTTACTTGTTTTAGCCAAACAAATTGACCCCAAGACCTATTTTTATAAAGCCTAGTACTTACTCTATTGGTCTCTTGTGCCGAACTGCTAAGTTATGGGGACGTAAACACACCAACACGAGTTGTCAAGTGGTAAGGGGGGAACAGACACAAAGACACACACATAGATATATGCATGCATGCATACACGCGCACACACACATACACACATGATTTCTCTCCATCTGATTTGAGAACAAGAGACTTAATAGATAATATAGTCCTATGGTATCCTTTAAAAACCCCCACAAAAAACGCATAGGATAGCTACAGCTTAAATGCCTTTGATCAGAGGATTGGTTAAACAACAGATGTAATTTAGTCTAAATGTCAGAGCGTCAGTTGTAAGGACTTTGCAGTCCTTACAACTACAGGCTACTACTTGTCAAAATATTTGTAGTTTATAACATATCACCTATCTGCCAGGGGTAGAGGAAACCATCTCACTATATCCACCACAATATATTCACCTGTTTAGTCTTTGATGATGTTAATGTCAATGATTTGTCTTTGCAGGTCTGTTGACTGCCACCGTGTCATCAGAGGTATTCAAAGCAGCACAGCCTGCTCTTCTCTACCTAGTCCCTTTTACACTGCTTCCTCTGCTGACTATGGCATACCTCAAGGTTGGTACCACACTGCTTTTATCTACTGCATTTCACTCATGATTTCATTGGTATCTACATGTTTAAACTGTGCACATACATATACTCCACATCAAATTGTAAGCACAAGTGTAAATCTCAGCACTGATTGTCTTCAACACATACATCACATATGAATGCTACATGTTTTCCACATACATTAGCATCTATTTCACATATTGTATGCCAGAATATTGTGTGTGTGTGTGTGTGTGTGTGTGTGTGTGTGTGTGTTGAGAGAGAGAGAGATAATGATGCAAATAATAAATAAAACTAAGCATCTCTGGATCTCATCTGTTGACTCTCTACACGTGTGTATGTGTGTACACATGAATACCACCCATACTATTTACATATTGTAGACATAAATGTTACACCTATATGTTAATGGAGAATTCTGTTTTCTTTGTTGCCAGGGTGACTTGCGTCGCATGTGGAATGAGCCATTCATCAATAACCAGTCTAGCAAGCTAGAGGTCTAAACAGCTGTGTGTAGATGGCCAACTACATTATATATATATATATATATATATATATATATATATATATATATATATATATATATATACAATTTATATATATATATACAATTTATATATGTATATATATATATGTATGTATGTATGTATACACCCAACATGGAGGTCTAAATAACTGTGCGTAGATGGCCAACTACACTATATGCCCACATTCACTGGTTTTTCAGACCACAGATGGATGGTTGGGGATGATCAATGGAGCACAATAACACTGGAAAAGAAATAACAAGATTTACAGCTTAACAACAGCATCTGAATGTATGAACACATTACACACATAAACATACACCTGCTGACTCACATGTGTATTTGTGGGTATTATATATACATGCACATACACATACACAGACACACATATAAAACACACAAACACTTTACCAAGTCAAGGAAGATAGTGATATAATGTTCTTCTTCCGCTAGTTGTGGATAAGGTATTCTATGATCTGTGTAATAGTTGGATGAGAACAATACATTCTTACCGCAGCTACCTCTACTACAACTACTACTGATTCAAGATTCCCCACCACTACAACTACTATTGCAACTTTAACTTTATACAGGGACTAATTGAATAGCAATGTTGAGCTGGATAACACAAGAGCTGCACTGCGATATGTTACCTTTTGAGTTACTCTTTTACCATACACCTGACAATACACCAGACATCTGTTACGACTATCCCTTGTTTTTCCTGTCAAGAGTTCTATTTTTACTTCCAACTGAAGTCATTCCTGGTGGAAAAAGAAAAATGGTTTTACCCTTGTCTTGTAATAACATTTTTTTTTTCTGCTGCACTGTTTTCAAACTGTGTAAATCTAGATTCTTCCTCCTGTCGCAACTGCCCTCTCCTCTTCCTCATTCCTGCCTCCTATCTGTGCTGCCACCTGCCTCCAACTACTATTTATATTGCTTTTATTTGTATCTGTACTACTCTGTGATTAGATACCACACAAGAAAGATGGCAGTGTTGGTGTAAGACAGGATAAAAAAAAGAACAACCAGGCTTTTGAAGAAAGAAAAGATTTCCTTAGTAAAAATCATGCTCAATACTGGATATGTTGGAGATATTTGCATAATTTTGTTGCCTTCATCTTCACTCAGTTAAGATATTGGCTATCATCTGTCACCTTGATTGTTGGTGATTGTATGTAAATCATTATTCGTTTGATTTGCTTTGGTGGAGAAATGTAAATAGACATGAGATTTATACCAAGGCATCTTCATATAGCTCTTCAGTTATCATTGTTTTATCACTGTTAACCCTCATATATGTCAATCTATAAGTGACAGGCTTCTATTATTCCTACTGGTGCGCAAGGTTGATGCAGCTATCAACTTATGAATGTTACAATCCTTTTTTAAATCAACATTATTTCCTAGGTTGGACTTGAAATAATACATAACATTCAGTACATTCCTTGTATCCTGATTGCTTCTTTGACTCTTATTCTCACTGTACCTCAGTTTTCATGATTTTACCGTACTTTTTGTCTAATTTCCTCTGTTCTTTTCTGTTCTTGTAGTTTGGTTGCTTCTCTGTTCTTTTTACTTCTCATTCTGGTTGTAACTGTCTTGTGGGACATGTTTTCAATTTTATATTCCCAGACTCCATACATTTCTGCTAAACTAAGGCATCGTTATCTTATCATCGAAGATTTAGTCAAAAATAGAAACTTTGAAGGACATACATTGCTATTGTTTCTTTTTTGGCTTTTTTTAAAATTCTAGATATACTTGTATTGTCATTTTAAAGACCCTTCCCCCTTTTTTAAAAAATATAATTCAACAGTTTGAATAGCCTTTTAAACCTTTTTTGAATTCATTAAATATTTTATTTTAATTCTACCACCAAAGCAGACTGTTGTTATTTAAATTTTAATTTGTCATGGTCATATTTTCCTATTCTTTTAGAAGTTTTTGATGTAGTTTTAGATTAAAATTGCCTTCACATTCAACAGTTTTTATCTTTGGTAATGACTGATAATATATAACAATTGCAACTTTTGAGTTAATGATGTGATGTGAAATAGTATGAGTCAAAGGTTGAAATCAGTAAAGTGCTATATTAGACACCTTATAGTATTTAATTACATTTCTCTAGATCATACCTACAGAGTTGACTCTGCTTATTATTATCTCAGGAGTTGTTAGAATAAGTATTAACCATGTCCTTGAGTTCATTCAATCATCTCTTCCTACTCTGTATTAGTTTTGTGACTATATAACACATTGTTTCTGTTTTATAATTACTCTATTGTTGTTCTCTCATATCATATATTAAAACAAAGTTATCATTGCTAATGACTGATAGCATATCAAGGTTGCAACTTATTAAAGGTGACATGAGAACACACTAAATGGTGTGAAAGGGCCTGAGTCAGGAATTGAAACCATGAGCTCAACTCTACTATTCAGTGCTCAGCTAACATCTATCACAAGAGCAATACTATTGCAGTGATTATGAACCTAACTGATTGGACCCATTTATTTATGCAGTTGAGCAAGCCATATCCAATCTCAGTAGTAGCTCTGTATATAGATACAAACAAGTCAAGCAATGCAACCATCTGTATGTTGTATACTCAATTTGTTGTTTAAAAAGGAAAAAAAAAAAAAAACTGATGAGAACTTTTTTTTATTGTTTTGTTAAACTTTTACGGTTCTTCCTTGTGAATATTGAATCTAAATCTGCAAAAACCCATTGATGTGCAAGCTGACATACATTTAGTAGCTAGTTATTCAGCTATTTAATTCAATTATCTCTGAGGGAATATTATACAGACTCTGTCTTGATTTAGAGTTTCCAAATGTCAGTCAGAGAGTTACAGTTGTCAATTTTATTGATTAATTTCAAAATAAAGCAACAAAGTGAAATTATTATATTTAAGATAGAACTGTTTCTACTTCATCTTGTCCCTCTTATAGACTTCCTCAATCTCAGTTTACTGTTACAGGTGTCAACTCACTCTTGCTCTCACCTTTTCTCTGCCTGTATTAGTTTTTGTGGAGTTATACAATCTTCAAATAGCCAGTATCTAGACTAGAAGATATTGCTACACTTGCTCTGTGTTCTCGATGGATAATTCACTAATACTTAGCTAAGTTTGGAATATTATAGTCAACCTTGGAATGTCAGTTGAATCTAAGAATCCTGTCTTCAAGGATTTGAGTTTTTAAACAGCTATTGATCTCCTTAATTCCATCAACCCAGTAAAATCTCAACTCAGAATTTTTCATCTCTCCATCACACTTGAGTTTATTGTGTTTGGGGGTTTTCCTTTCTCATTTGAGCCAAATTAACTGCCAAGGGCAATGATGCTGTGGTCTAAACCAGATGCCAGCAGTGGTAGTTCAGCTTCTACTTCCAGTACTCCTCCTCTTCCTCTGTTGAACCATTCTAGAGTGTATGTGGACTGGGATAGATGATACAGTTGTACATATGTAATGGACAATATAAAGCCAAAAAAAAATAAAAGGACAGTTTTAAATTTTATTTTAAAAAATATTAAAAAAAAACCCAAACAAACAAACAAAATAAAAACAAAAAATGTATTTAAAAACGAGAACAAAAAAATAAAATAAAATAAAAAAATCTCCTAACATGGTAGTAGCCACCATTGAGTCACTGAAGCCAAGGTGGCTGCCACTAATGTGCCTCTGGAAACAAGAGACCTACAAAGTTGGAAAGACATTAAACCAAAATCATAGACTTCTTTTTTTACTCTTGCTTGTCAAGATATGTTTGTCGTTGTCATTCTCGTTAACGCTGCCAACCACACCACCACCACCACCACAACCACCACCACCACTACTACAACCACCACCACTACTGGCCTGTCGAATTGGCAGTGTACATGTGCGTGTGTGGTTGCTAGAGCAGTGTATCTGCTGACTCTAGTGGACTGATATCATTAGCTCTTTTCATCTTTCTTCATGCCCATCCAATTCCACATTAAGGATGGCCACACTCATGTCATAAATAAAGTAAATTTCAGTGAATTTATACTTCATTATGCATTTATATTTCTGTTGTTGTTGTTGCTTTTAACCTTTTTTTTGCAGGTTTATTTGTACTGTTGGTTTCTATTTTTTGTATCAACCCACACAGGACTGTTTATTGATCAAAGCTTCAAGGTTATCATCCTAGTCTACACAGTGTCATGTACTAGTTGACATATCTGTATTGATGTCACAGTACCATCTCTTCTGGTTGACATATCAGTGTGACCATTACAATCACATCTGGTCAGGGTATCTGTGTTATCGTCACTACCATCTACTGGTTGACATATCAGTGTGACTGTCGCAATCCTGTCTACTGGTCAACATATCTGGGTTACTGTCACAATACTCTCTACTAGTTGACATATCAGTGTGACTCACAATCCCATCTACTGGTCAACATATA
>NC_068981.1:97940324-97948528 GCF_001194135.2 Octopus bimaculoides | reverse complement strand
ATATCAGTGTGACTGTCATAATCCCATTTACTGGTCAACATATCTGTGTTACTGTCACAATACCATCTACTGGTTGACATATCAGTGTGACCATTACAATCACATCTGGTCAGGGTATCTGTGTTATCGTCACTACCATCTACTGGTTGACATATCAGTGTGACTGTCGCAATCCTGTCTACTGGTCAACATATCTGGGTTACTGTCACAATACTCTCTACTAGTTGACATATCAGTGTGACTCACAATCCCATCTACTGGTCAACATATATATTACTGTCATGGTAACATCTACTGGTTGACAAATCAGTGTGACCATCACAGCCCAATCTATTGGTTAACATCAATGTTACCATCACAGTACCATCTACTGGTCAACATATTGGATTTATGAGCACAGTTCACCCAAAACCATCTACTGATCAACATATCATTACCATTACAGCCCAAAGGAGCATCTATCTAGTTGCTCAACCTGCTAGACAAAACAGTCAAATTTTTCTCCATCAGATATGAGAACACGAGACCTAATAAATAATGTAGTCTTATGGTATCCTTAAAAAAGAAAAAAAAAAAAGAAACAGGATAGTCACAACTTAAATGCTTTTGATCAGAGGATTAGTCACGGGTTAAACAACGTAAATATAGTTTAGTTTAAATGGTCAAAGTGTTGTCTTTGCAATCCTTACAACTGCAGGCTACTAATTGTCAAAATATCAGTGGTTTATAACATATCACCTATCTACTCCTTTGTGTCAGAGTTCCTCAATCTCCTTCTAGAACCTCTCAAACTGATTCGGTTTGTTTAGGCCAGTCATGTCAAGTCTTTTCAGCCCAATATGTTGAAATATTGATTACTTTATTAATCATGTTACTGAAATATCACTTATATGTAAATATGTATTTTACTTTTAGGTCAGAGCTGAGAGAGGAACATTTTTATAACATTCCACCTAAAACCCTGTAATGTTCACAACTGTACACATATCATAGGTTCAATATCTCTGATCCAGGTGGTCTGCTCTTATTTGAGAAATAGTGCTGTCATAAAAACACCAATGCTCCAGAGGTGGGAAATGAGCTGACAGCTCTTTAGTTAACAATCTAACAGTACACGTAACCCACTCACCAAATGGCACACATCATAGACTATAGATGCTTTTAATTTTTGTGATTAACAAATAATATATTTAAATGTTTGCATATATGAAATGAGCTCCACTGCTGAATATGACAAAGCTCAATGTTGGTATTGCACTGCATTTTGCTATTATATTTTACTCATTACTGCTACCAGTCCCCCTGTGAAGGCGCATGGGCTCAGTGGTTAGAGTGTCGAGCTTACAATCATGAGGTTGTGAGTTCGATTCCTGGACCGGGCTGTGTGTTGTGTTCTTGAGCAAGACACTTTATTTCACGTTGCTCCAGTTAACTCAGCTGTAGAAATGAGTTATGACATCACAGGTGCCAAGCTGTATCAGCTTTTGCCTTTCCCTTGGATAATATCAGTGGTGTGGAGAGGGGAGGCTGGTATGCATGGGCGACTGCTGGTCTTCCACAAACAATCTTGCCTGGACTTGTGCCTCGGAGGGTAACTTTCTAGGTGCAATCCCATGGTCATTCATGACCGAAGGGAGTCTCCTCCTCCTCCTACCAATCTCCCATCACAAACACATATTCATTTATGCTACATATCAATTCATGCATATGTGCGCACACATGCACACACACACACACTCACCCACACACACACAATCGTCATTATCATCATCATTCTTTAATATCTGTTTTCCATTCTGGCATGGGTTGGATGGTTTGACCAGAGCTGGCAAGCTGAAGAGCTGCACCAAGTTTCAGTTTCTATGGCTGGATGTCTGTCCTAATGCCAACCACTTTACAGTGTGTGCTGGTTACTTTTATGTGGCATTGGCAATATATATATATATATATATATATATATATATATATACACACACACACACACACACACACACATCTATATCTATACAAACACACACGTGTGTGTATGTGTGTACATTATATGTATATTAATAGTACATGTCTAACATGTACTTATTAACACTATATTGTCATCATTGTTATGTATCATGCTTTTGGCACTGTAGTGATGACACTACATCAAAAGTCTTTCTGATGATACACGAGTTCTCCCATCAGATGAAGTCATAGCATTACTTTATTCTGACTTTCATTGTAACACTGTGCCAAACTATAACCATACATATAAATATTAGTTGCAAATTTTGGCACAAGGCCAACAATTTGGTTGAGCAAGGGTAAGTTGATTACATTACTCCACTGCTCAACTGGTACTTATTTTAATTACCCTGAAAAGATGAAAGGCAAAGTTGACCTCAACAGAATTTGAACTCTGAATCTAGACAGATGAAATGCCTGCCACTAAGCATTTCGCCCGGTGTGCTAATGATTCTGCCAGTTTGCCACCTTAATCATACATATAAATATTAACTCAATGTCTACACATGTACACACACACACACACACACACACACACACACACACACACACACACACATGATTATAAGAAAGGCAGTGATGATGACATTTTTGACCATTGAGATGCAAGCACTGCAACACTGATGGAAGAAGTGTGTGGACTGCAAGAGGAACCATGTTGAAAAATAAACCTCATTTGGTCACATTCCATAAGAGTATCTTAGCCAACCTATGAACTTTTCAGTCAACCCTTTTGTGAGTGTGTGTGTACATGCTGGTACCATGTCAAAAGCACTCAGTCCACTCTGTGGGGTGATTGGTGTTAGGAAGTGTATCCTGCCGTAAAAACCTTGCCAAGACAGACACATAAGTCTGGTGCAGTCTTCTGCCTGGCCAGCTCCTGTCAAACTGCCCAACCCATGCATGTGTGGAAGGCAGACATTAAATGATGATGATGAGATATATTGGGTCATCCCATAAATAATGTTTTTTTTTTCAATTGCATGAACTAAAAGTTGTAGAGGGACAGGATAAACTACCTGCATCAACTTGCTATAAAAACAGGTAGTAATTTTACCTTGTCCTTATTCTTAGTGCAAGTTTTGAGGAGTGCAGTTCGATTTTAACAGTTATTTTTTCACAGCTATAATGGAAGTGACAAAGAAGCATATTCAGCATATTTTGCTTTATGAGTTCAATAAAGGCAATGCAACAGAAAGTGCAAGGAATATTAATGCAGTACATAGGAATTGGACAATAAGCGTAAGCCTGTATCAACGGTGGTTCCAGAAATTCTGAGCTGGAAACTACAGCCTAGAAGACAAGCCTCGCCTTGGAAGATCTGTAGAGCTTGATAAGGATGTCCTGCAAACCCTAGTGGAACAAAATCCCATCGTAACTGTTGAGAGGCTAGCAGAGAAGCTTGGATTTGGTCATTCAACCATTCATCAACGCCTGTGTGCTATCGGAAAAGCCAGAAAATTGAGTCAATGGGTTTCTCACAAACTTTATGAGTCTAATCGTGCATAGAGAGTGAATGTGTGCTCTTCTTTGCTGTCACATCTTACAAATGAACCTTCTTTTGAACCAAATAGTGACAGGTGATGAGAAATGGGTTCTCTTTAAAAATGTCAAGTGCCGAAGACTGTAGGTAAGGAAGGGAGAAACACTGGCACCTCAGGCTAAACAAGGTTTTCACCCATCTAAGGTATTGTTATCTGTTTGGTGGGATATGAAAGGTTTGAGCGGCTTAAGACAGCACTAGAAGAAAAACGACCATCTTTGTTTTCAAGACAAAATGTGTTCTTCCATCAGGATAATGCTTGGCCACATACAACAAGGATGACATTCCAAAGGCTGGAGCAGTTTGAATGAGAAACGCTGCCCCACCCACCATATTCGTTAGACATTGCTCCATCTGGTTATCATTTATTCCACAGTCTTCAAAATCATTTAGATGGAAAAAATATGAATTCTGTAGACGAGGTCAGAACAATACTGGAGGAGTATTTTTTGTCACGGACAAGTGAATTTTGGAAGAGGGGCCTCGCAAGTCTACCAGAGAGATGAAAGAGCATTGTAGAAAATGAAGGAGAGTATATTTTAGATTAAAATAGAACTTTGGTTATCTTAATTCTGAAAAATAAAAAAAAGTATTAAAAAAAAATACATTATTTATGGGATGATCCAATATACCAGTTACCTTTTATTTGTTTCAGGGTGCTGGTTTGAGGTTTTAGTTGAACAGATCCACTTACAGGTCTTTGATTGACCTGGGGTTGCAATGAAAGACACTAGCTCAAGATGCCATGTAGTGGGACTGAGCCCAGAGCCACATGTTCGGAAGCAAGTTTCTTACCACATATCCACACATATCTATCCATGCACCTCTGTGTGTGTGTGTGTACATATATATATATATATATATATATATATAATGCACACACATAAAATAAAAGCATTACTTATCTGATGGTTGTTATTTCCTTTTAATGAACACACATTTACAAAATAACACTATTTTTAAGTGACCAAAAATATAATAAAATTATGATCTGAGGACTAGAGTTGTTCTCTTAAAGCAATCTTCAAACTGGTGTTGTATCATATCAGAGTTCCTTAAATATAAGCAAAAATGAGCTAAGAGAAATAACTTAGTGGCCAGTGGCAAGTAATTGAACAATATAGACAAAAAAAAAATACTAGTATATGAAATACTATACAACAAATTCTTAGTTTACTAAAACTATCTCCACCTAACTCCGTATGAAAAAGGGAGATAATTTCAAGAATTTTCAGGAAGAGTTACTGAAAAAGGAGGAGCTGACATTGAAAAGCAACTTAAACGAAATAAAAGGAAAATGAATAATATAAACAAAACAAAAAAGTTTCAAGAAATCTAGATATGGTTAGGTCAATGTATGGAAGAGAGATACAGGACAAGTGAAAGGATGTCGAATAGCCCTGTTACATACAGATATATGGGGAGTATTATAGTGGTTAGAGGAGGATGGTTACGGTGATTGGAGTGGGTTGGCATTTGGAAAATCATATTATTTGAATCATCATCATTATTTAATGTTTGTTTTTTATGTTTGCTTGGGTTGGACAGTTTAAGAGTAACTGGCAAGTTCAGAAGACTGCACCAAACTCTGTCGTCAGCTTTGACATGATTTTAAACAGCTAGATGCCAACCATTTTACAGAGTGTACTGGGTGCTTTTTATGTGACACCAGAAGCAGAGAGGTCACCAAGTAACTTGCAGGAGACCCCTCAACTAGGAAGGAGAAGTACTGAGGGACAAAAAAAATAAAGCCTTGTATTAGCGGAGAAACATGGCTACCTTAGATGGAGAGAGAGATGGTAAAGATGGGATGGGGCTGGGGCTGCACACCTAAGTCACAGGGAGGTGTTTATACTGAACTGGAATAAGGATTGGAGAGGGTGAGATATTATGTATCGTATGTATAAGCAAGATGGTGTGTTCATGTTTGTAACTCAAAATATGTTGAGGGATTACATCCTTTTTTTTATTCTGTGCCCTATTTCAATTTTAAAAATAACATAGTAAAAAGCATCTTGCCATGATTGGATAAAATTAATATTTTGTGTCTTGCATATACACACACACACATATATATATATTCTAAATACCAAGAAGTTTTAACTAAAAGGTTATTGTTAAGTGTTGTATGCTTATTTCAATCAGAGTTTTGCTATTGATGCTGGCTGCAAGTTTGTTTGATTTAAAGTATTAATTCTGTCAGTTTTAGCCTTAAATCTCTGCCTTGGAATATCCTGTTGATTTCTCTTAGCTTGCAGCAAATGAGTAACAAGACTAAGTATGCACTCAGTTAAATAAAACACTGGAGAATGTATCAGTACTTCCTTTCATAGTTGAGTTAGGGTATTACTTTTAGCTCTCCTCAGACAGTCACATCGTGGTTCTTTTGATTTTGAAAATGATTTTTACAGAATCATCTTGTAACTTCTTGATATTGCATTGTTACTTCAGATAATTCCATCAGAATTGGTTGAGTTTACCAAGATAGGTACTCCATTGCTTTCAGATTATAAAACTTGTTACTGAAGTCATTATCCAAAGTTTTCTTGTAATGAACAATGAACATTCTTTGCAGCATCACTTACATCAGACTTTTCCAACCATGAGAACTGGCTAACTTTTCTTGCCAGTATCGTGTATTGGCACAAATGTCTTTCATTTGCATTGATGAATATCACATTAGCTCCTTGGAGTTGCTTATCTGAAAAGCAATGCTTCTGAAAAGTGTCACTCAAGTAACTCACATAGACATTGTTGTCTATTGCCCTTGAAAATCTTGATGAAAAGGTCAAATAGCATCATAGATCTTTTGAGGTAGTTCCCTTTTGGCAACTATTTGAACGCGATGCAGTCTTGTGGTTTGTTGGATCCTATCGAACTGTCTAACCAATGCCAGCATGGAAAGAGGATATTAAATGACAACAATGATGATGATGTTGATGATGAACCACCTTACTTCAGCATGGAGCAATAATCTCACATGTTCTTGGTATCCACTTTGATGGAATTAATGCATTTAATTATAAAATGCAGTATCTTATGCAATTGATGCAAAATTCTCTTTGCAACTATGCTTTCTCAGTGGATAACACAATCCACAGCCAACCTGTTTGGATTGTCATCTTTCATCAGTTTTAAATATTCTTTTTTTTTTTAACCAATCACAGAAGATGCACCATCTGCCACATGTGATACAATGTATATTTTTTTGGTATTTTATTTGTGTCCAACTAATTAATGGATTTACTGTACATATCAACTACACAATTGGTTGTTTCTAATAACTCCCAAAACAGCATCTCCTCTTGAAATTCTTCCAGGTCAGCATATCATATATATTCCAGTAACAGAGCTTCATTGTTTTGTATGGTAGATTCCTTCATTTGCATTGAGAACATTGATTTCAACTTCTCAATAAATTGTTTTTTACCATCTTACCCCATGTCATCTTTTCTGTTGCTAACCGCTGGTTATACAATGGCATTGCTTGGACATGTCTGCCATTCTTTGACAGAATTGTTTCAAGAAATATCAACCCCAGATATTGTGTTTAACAAGTTCTTCGCAAAAGAAACATGATTTTTTTTCAAATGTCATTTTTATATGGTAAATTTTGAAAATTTATTTCAGGCATGTAAGTGTAAATATTCCAAGACATGCTGGTTTATGACTGAGACCCAAATTGCATGTAACTTTTCAACTTTCCCTGAAATGAGATGTCAAAACACAGCTGCATTGAATGCTGTGGGTGGCAGTCGCAAACAATTCTCATGAAAACCAAAATACACATGCATCTCGTGGAGATTATGGGTATAAAATCAACTTGAACCGTGTTCCAGGCATTCGTAATTTGGACGCATCAGGTATGACCAGATTGTCAGCAGTGCAGAGAGAACAAGCTTATTGACCAATTGTAAGCAGAGCAGTGTGCCCTGGTTGTTGCGAAAGCTTACAGTGTTCATGTCAGCACCATCTATCGCCTGCAACACCAACAGTACTGCAGACTGTGCCCCAGGCAGAACTGCTTCATCCACCTACAACACCTCTGTGATCACTTCAGACCAGCCAGCATGGCTCATGAGAACATTGGTACTGGATGGTGACCCATCAGTGACGACACTGTATGATGTCGACTGGCCATCAACAACCTGCATTGCTGTCGTCCTGCTCCAAGGGCCTGTCCTCACTGCCTGCCACCGTCAGGCATGACTACAGTGGGCTACACAGCACCGACATTGGTGACATCAACAACGGAGGTCGATAGTCTTCTCTAACGAGAGCCAGGACTGCGTTTGTACTTCGGATGACAAAGTGAGGGTGTGGCATAGATGTTTTTTTCCCGGTAAAACCGGGAAATATTTCAAAAATATATACATTGACTTTGTTGACCATTGCGGCATCTTTATTTTAAAATTTGGATCTTTTTTAAAACGGGGGCCACATTTTTCATTAATGTTTTACGTAGTGTTTTTGGTAGCGAAAAACTTTCAAACTTCGTATACTTATCTATTTTGTGTTATAGAACAGAAAAAATGTTTTTGTATTCGAATTTATTTCATGTAAAAAATTGTCTTATTTCGATAATTTCAACCAATCACTCACAAGTATTCAGTTGTTTACATTTACTCCTTTGGCTCACTAAGCGATGTAAAGCGTATTTAAT
>NC_068981.1:97938930-97939866 GCF_001194135.2 Octopus bimaculoides | reverse complement strand
GAGAACATTTTTTTCACAGCTTGAAAAATATTTTTTCTTAGGTTTCTCTGTTTAAAAATATTTTTTTTATAGGATTTCCAGTTTGCGTGGGGAAAATATTATGTCAATTGAATTTATTTCGCAAAAGGAGTCAATCGTTGAGAGTGAAAACATGGCGAAAAAATTTTCAGCGGTTGCCGCAGTGGCAACCGAAAATATCGAAATTGACATAAATAAGCTCGGTGAGCTGTTTAAAAGAATGAAGCAGGAGGGTGGTGATGTAAAAATATCACCCTCAGCTTCGGTTATTAATACGGAGAAACGGACCGTGATATTTAAAACCTTTTGTCCAAAAGACAAAAAGGTTTAAACATTTCGAAAAAAGATACTATCGAAAAATGCCTGTCCCCGATTTGGAGAGACATAGTTTATATCACCAGGGGACGGGCATATAGAGTAGTAGAGGTTCGTTTCTCAGGGGAAGAAGTGGCCCGAGGGCACTCGGTGTGTCCCCTAAAAACGAATGAGGTGATACTTCTTCCGACATACATGGGTCGCAGAACATCAAGAGTACAAATATCAGAAGTACCACCAGAAGTCGACCCTGTAGATGTGGTGGCTGCCGTGTTGTTCAACAGGGCAAAAACAAATTAAAATATTACAAGTATCACGCTCGTCTCCGCAATATTGGCTGGGAAGAAGCATCAACATCCTTATTCAGGGGACACAAGAAGACCTTCAGGATCTTCCCGAAAGGGTGCTCGTGGGCGAGAATGTGGCCCTTAAGGTACAGGTCGAGGGCAGAAAGCCCACCTGTTACGCCTGCGGCAAAAAGGTCCACATTCAAGTGGATTGTCCGGAGGTAAAGAGAAGCAGCACAGACACCAGACCCTTCAGAAAACCCCCCCAAAAACCATCCTCACAAATTCATCGACCCCGGCACTAACAAAAAATCCC
>NC_068981.1:97936107-97936874 GCF_001194135.2 Octopus bimaculoides | reverse complement strand
ATATATATATATATATATACACATATATATATGTATGTGTGTGTATATGTTTGTGTGTCTGTGTTGTCCCCCCAACATCGCTTGACAACCGATGCTCGTGTGTTTACGTCCCTGTAACTTAGCGGTTCGGCAAAGAGACCGATAGAATAAGTACTCGGCTTACAAAGACTAAGTCCTGGGGTCGATTTGCTCGACTAAAGGTGATGCTCCAGCATGGCCACAGTCAAATGACTGAAACAAGTAAAAGAGTAAAGAGTTGTAACCCAGTTACAACTGGGTTATCAGATGTTATCATTTGTAGTTGTAACTCAGTGCAGATTGGA
Source organism: Octopus bimaculoides (assembly GCF_001194135.2). Lineage (NCBI taxonomy): Eukaryota > Metazoa > Mollusca > Cephalopoda > Octopoda > Octopodidae > Octopus > Octopus bimaculoides. Next base: position 97,936,551 of record NC_068981.1, on the reverse strand, counting down.
AACATACACACACACACACTCTTTCTCCCTCTCAAACACACACACCTACACAAATATAAATTTCTGCATAATTTTGTATTGGTGCAGGCATGACTGTGTGGTAAGAAGCTTGCTTCCAAACCACAAGGTTGCAGGTTCACTACCACTGCGTGGCACGTTGGGCGAATGTCTTCTGCTATAGCATTGGGCCAGCCAGAGCCTTGTGAGTGAATTTGGTAGATGGAAACTGGAAGAAACTTGTTGTCTGTATATCTATATATACACCTTCACCTTTGACTTACAATCATCTGCACTTACAACTGCAAAAAATGAATTGCGTGGCACCTTGGGCAAGCGTCTTCTACTATAGCCTCGGGCCGACCAAAGCCTTGTGAGTGGATTTGGTACACGGAAACTGAAATATATATATATATATATACATATATATATATATATATATATATA
>NC_068981.1:97924977-97936001 GCF_001194135.2 Octopus bimaculoides | reverse complement strand
TATGTGTGTGTGTGTGTTTGTGTTTATCCCCCCAACATCGCTTGACAACCGATGCTGGTGTGTTTACGTCCCCGTAATTTAGTAGTTCGGCAAAAGTGTTCAACAGAATAAGTACTAGGCTTACAAAGAATAAGTCATGGGGTCGATTTGCTCGACTAAAAGGCAGTGCTCCAGCATGGCCGCAGTCAAATGACTGAAACAAGTAAAAGAGTAAAGAGAGTAAAGAAAATTTTAAAAAATTGATTTTCAGATGTTGGGCAGCTGCACGCATAACTTTGGCAGCATCTGGTAATTCAGGCCTCCTTCAAATTCAAGCATCTATTGTCTGCCACCGTCTCTTCCTCAGTCGCTTTCAAATATCAGTTGCGTGATTGAAGGTAGTATTCAAAAATAAAAATCCGACATACGACCAAATCAAATTACAACCTGTCAGTTGGAACGGAACTCGATCCTAAGTTGAGGAGAAGATGTACATCTATGTGTGTCTTTGTGTCTGTATTTGTTCCCCACCACCGCTTGACAATTGATGTTGGTTTGTTCACATCGCCGTAACTTAGTAATTTGGCAAAAGAGACTGATAGAATAAATAATAAGCTTATAGAAAACTGTAAATGAATACTAACTAGGGTTATAACTTCAAACAATGACTTGGAAAAAAATACTCAAGGTGTATCTAACCAGTGTTAGTAACAAAAACCGAGGTACACTTCTGCCGCTGGAGAGAGTGAGTAATATATTGTAGGGTATAGTTTGGTGATATGTAAGCAACAAGGAGCAATGTTATAAGCGAGTAAATAGGAGTTGAGCAAGTCTAAATGTGAAGGTTAAAAATATTAATGAAATTGGCGTTGTTAGTAAATCAACTAAAGGGGAAATAACTCTTAGGATATTTGATAAGAAAATACCTGAAGAGTTACTACCCTTGAGTTACCTCGCTGTAGAATGGATCTATTTGACGCAAACTGACAAATAATGGTCTTATACTCAAATATTAATGAAATCTTCCACCTTCAACCTTTTTCTTTTATTAGTGAGAAGAGAATGCGGAGTTTGATTCCATGAAATTCTCCTCTCCTCAGAATCGTGATTTCCCAGAAAAATGACTATAAAAAATAGGCGTGCTTCCTAACCAAATGGTTCCGAGTTCAGTCCCATTGCGTGACGCCTTCTATTGTAGCCTCGGGCCGATTAAGGCTTTGTGAACGGATTTGGTAGATGGAAACTGAAAGAAGACCGTCGTAAATATATGTATGTATATATCTATGTGCGTGTCTTTGTGTCTGTCTCCCACTACCGCTTGACAACCGCTGTTGGTGTGTTTACGTCCCCATAACTTAGCTGTTCGGTAAAAGGCACCAACAGAATAAGTACTTAAAAAAATAACTCCTGCTGTTCGAATAAAATTCAAGGCGGTGCCCCAGCAGAGCCACAGTCTAATAACTGAAACAAGTAAAAAATATCTAAAAGCTAAACGACAGAACTTAATTTTATTAAACATGGCGATTTGTTCACTCCGTTCCAGTCTTCGCCATACATCGAGCTAACGATCGCTAGATTTCTTGAAACTTTTTTGTTTTGTTTATATTATTATTACGAAGATGTACTTGCATAGCAAGTAACTTGATCTGAGATCGTGTGCTGAAACAAAACAAATGCAGTGTGGAAGATGTTTGTAAGCCTTTAAATTTTAATTTGTTTCGAAATATTTTCGTCGCTTTGAAACCGCGACCTGTTCACTGACAAAACTTTGTGCTGCATCTGCATATTATTATTAGTTTTTCTTTTATTTGATTTAAGTTGCTTTCCAATATCAGTTCCTTTCTCTGTTGCCCTTCCATATCAGCTCCTTTCTCTGTTGCCCTTCCATATAGATGGACTGTTATGACATGTGAAATGATCAGCAACACAAGTACAAAAAGGAGGTCAAAACTTCTGGTCAGAGAATACAATAGAATATGCTATTCCCATGTATACATGTCGTTGAATAGTGACTTCGAAGTCATGTGGCTTATTCAGACTATGGTCTCCTTTAATCCTACTTTTTATCTCCACTACATAAATCTATATAACACCAGGCATGGTTGTGTGGTTAAGAGGCTCGGTTTTCAACCACGTAGTTTCAGGTTGTCCCACAGCACGACACTTTAGGCAAGTGTTTCCTACTATACCCCTAGGCTGACCAATGACTTGTGGGTGAATTTGGTAGACAGAAACTGTGAAACTGTGTAGATGTTCGTGCGTGTGTGTGTATAAAACGGGTGTCTGGCTGTAGAAAGTCTGTCTCAACCAATTCTGTCTGACCCATGCGAGCATGGAAGAGTCGGCGTTAAAACGAACACTCACACACACACACACACACACATATATATTTGTAATGCACACAGATTTATCTGTATGTATTTCCATGTATCAGATCTCCTTCAAGCCTACTCTTTTGACTTACAAAAAGAAAGACACACTGGATGGCTGACTGGCATTGGCACTCCGTCGGTTACGACGACGACAAGAGTTCCAGTTGATCATCCGATCAACGGAAGAGCCTGCTCAGGAAATTAACGTGCAAGTGGCTGAGCACTCCACAGACACGTGTACCTTTAGTGTAGTTCTCTGGGAGATTCAGCGTGTGACAAGACTGACCTTTTGAAACACAGATACTACTCATTTTTGCTAGCTGAGTGACCTGGAGCAACGTGAAATAAAGTGTCTTGCTCAAGAACACAACGAATCGTTGGGAATCGAACTCATGACCTTGCGATTGTGAGCCGAATACTCTAACCACTAAGTCACGTGCCTTCACGACACACTGGATGATGTAATTTTAGATATACCACATCACGAAAATTCCATAGGATAACTACGATTAAAATTCCTTAAATCATAGGTTTGTTTGCTTAATCAGGCCTGACCTGAAGTTGAGACAACAACAGCGATAATGGATTATTACAACGGTCAGCTTGTAGCATCACTCACTCCACTAATCACATGAGCGATAGTATAAAGCTTACAGACTAGATGTTGGAGTAGAAATTATTTTCAGTTGTTTAGTAATGTGTCGTTCACTGATGCATCTACAACATAGAGCTTAATGATTTTGCAGATATTGAATTAAATATCTTGCACATGAGATAATACTGGTTAACGAGGGAGACAATGCATATGATAAACATAATTGGAAATTATTATTTCGCTTGTGAAATGTAACATGTAAAAGAAAATTTAGATGACAGAGTTACTTCCCTTTATTAATTTTGTTCCCAAAGTTTTCTCCCTTGTGTACATTCGAAAATTTGATTTTCTCGTAAATTGAGCTAAAACCTAAACATGAACCAAATAACGAAGCAAATACGTGGTCAAATGAAGAAACTATGTAACTGAAGAAACAATTCCTTGGAACTGTAAATAAAAATGTAAATAACTGCAAAGTATTCATACCCACGTGGTTTATGAGTCCCACTTGGCAACCATATGGTTTACGACATTTTGTGTTTGTGCAGTTTTTAGACTCTCCCTCAGGAGTAGTTAAGCTGATTACATTGATGGACCTCAGCATCAAGTAGTATTTTATATAAATATATATATACACACACACACATATATAAACGTGACTAGGATGTTAGGAAACACTTACATTGCTAGAAATAAGAGATAAACCGCTCTAATGTTGTAGTTCATGCACACGAATGAAAGCTTATACACTAACAGGGACCATAATGGTCTGAAAAGTGCTGATTGAGAATTCTTAATACTGACAAGTCAGTTTTGACAATTTCTGTTGCCTCATCACTTTAGCAGTTTAGCTCTTATTTCTAACAATGTAGGCGTTTTCTAACACCCTAGTAACATTTAGTCACATTTGTAATTCTCCATTTTGGTGAAATATTGCAAACTGCTGTTCATATTAAAACTATATATATATATACGCACATGTGAAGGCACATGGCTCAGTAGTTAGTGTCAGGCTCACAATCATGAGGTAGTGGGTTTGATTCCTAGAGTGGGCTGTGTTGTATTCTTGAGCAAGAAACTTTATTTCACGTTGCTCCAGTTAACTCAGCTGTAGAAATGAGTTGCGACATCACTGGTGCCAAGCCGTATGGGCCTTTGCCTTTCCTTTGCATAACATCAGTGGTGTGGAGAGGAAAGGCTGGTATCCATGGGCGACTGCTGGCCTTCCATAAACAACCTTTCCTGGACTTGTGCCTCAGAGGGTAACTTTCTAGGTGCAATCCCACGGTCAATCAGGACTGAAGGGAGTTTCCCATATATGCACACACTAGAAAGTTGTTTGTTATGGTTGATCGGAGAGTGACCATTGGTTTCACACCTATAAAGCTCTTAGCTGTATTTATATGAGTGAACTGGAGTAATGTGAAATAAAAGTGTCTCATTCAAGAACACAACACACAGCTCAGTCTGGGAATCGAATTCACCATCTCATGAGTGTGAGCCAGGTGTTCCACCTAGACATAACAAGAAAACTTTTCACTCACCCTACCCCAACAAACCAATCTATATCACTACATCTTTTGTCTTCTTCACATTTCCTTCTTCATGCACTATGCCTACCTCTCACTCTCCAATCCTGTCCTCAGCTTTGTTTCTCTGTATCATTGCTATCCAGTAGCCCCCTCCCATTCTATATATACCCAGGTTTTCAATATTCACTTCCCGTCTTTCCTCTGCACTCTTTAATCAGGCTTTTTTGGTAATATCTTGCCACTTATATTATGACCTTTGAACCTCAAGGGTATACCCTGGCACTTGCCACCATCTATATATCTCTTCCTTTACTCAACCATCCCATTTATATTCTGATCCCTTATGAGTATGCCAGGCATTTTGCTACCATCTCTATTCTGCTGTCTCCCACTCTCTCTCTCTCCTTCACTTCCCCCAGGTTGCAGCAGCACACCTATTTCTGTCTTTATTCCAGATCTCTCTCTCTCTCTCTCTCTCCGGCTGGGTAACCTTGTACCTTCTCTATAGCAAGACACCTGTTTCTGTCTCACTATAGCCTTTCATCATCTGACACAAGATCACCTCCTCCAATGCCCCTTCGCCTCTCAAAAGATTTTTGTCTTTCAAGTTACTTGGTGACCCTGTCAGTGCAGGTGCCACTTAAAAAGTATCCAGTCCACACTATAAAGTGATTGGCATTTGGAAGGGCATTCAGCAGTAAAACCTTGCCAAAACTAACCTTGCCTGTGCTAGTGCCACATAAAAAGCACTAAGTCCACTCTGCTGGATGGTTAGTGTTAGGAAGGGCATCCAACTGTAAAAATCCTGCTAAAACAGTCACAAGAGTCTGGTGCAAGCTGTCAAACTGTCCCACCCATGCCAGCATGGAAGGCAGATGTTAAACGATGATGATGATATGTATATATACATATACATACACATGCACACACACGCACATAGGCATACATGTATATGTGTGCATGTACAAAGCTGTATATACCTGTATACAGATGTACTTTGGTGTCAACTTATGTCCCTTTATGCCAAAATCTTACAATGGAGGTATATAGAAATGGATAAAAATAAATACCAGCCTGAAATAGCTAACAAGGTTGGTTTCTTCTTTATAATCTCTTTCCTTTATACAGAGCACAAGCCTTCAATGACTGTTTTCCACTGAAGGCTGTCTTTAAGGCCTTCCTCTTCCAGGTCTTGTTGGTTTTCAGTTGTAATTGATGCTTCTGTCACTGCATTTTTCTATGTAGGGTGTTGTCTCTGTACAAATCCATTTTTACCTCTGGTAAGTGGATATTTATATTAGTCTGGACTCTAGTTTTTGATCTGTCCAGTGTGGGTGCCTTGCCAGGAGCTGTGCTCCACTGGCATGACTCCACAGGCCATTGAGGCACACAAGCCCCCTCACTGCAACTAAGACTTGACTTTGTGGTGGAACAGGATTGATATGATTATGTAAAACTCTTGAAAACAGTACTTTAGTGTAATAGTAGTTCAATGAGTGAAGCCAGTAATCACATGACATTCGAGTGAGATCGTTGCCAGTGCCAATGGACTGGCTCCTGTGCCGGTAGCACGTAAAATACACCATTTTGAGCGTGGCCGTTGCCAGTACCGCCAGACTGGCCCTCGTGCCGGTGGCATGTAAAAGCACCCACTACACTCTCGGAGTGGTTGGCGTTAGGAAGGGCATGCAGCTGTAGAAACTCTGCCAAATCAGATTGGAACCTGGTGTTGCCTCTTGGTCCACCAGTCCTCAGTCAAATCGTCCAACCCATGCTAGCATGGAAAGTGGACGTTAAACGACGATGATGATGATGTTGTGAGTGACCAGGCTATCAGATGTTGTTACACATCACTGGTCACGATGTACATTTGCATTGTTTTAGCCATCAAAGGATGCCTCCCCACTGGCTAGACAAGGAGGCCAACATTTCCCCCTGATCGAAAGTGGGAACTGGAGCAATATGAAATGAAGCGTTTTATTCAAGAACAACAACATTCTACCCAGTCAGGGAATTGAACCCATGATCTAGCGATTGTGAGTGCAACAGCCTAACCACTAGGCCATCCACCTTCACTGAAGCCAGTAAGAGAAGGAAAAAAAATATATATACCCCCCCTCCAAAAAAAAAAAAGAAAATATACTTTCTATAAAATTATTATTTTATTATTACTTTTTGGTGGCAAGCTTTACATTAATTTTAAGCAAAATGTTGATCCGGAATGCATCCATCAAAGATTGCTGGGCTTCTGCTATCAAAGCTTTGATCCTGTGTCCATTTTTTCCAACAATCATGTGCTGTTAGATAAAAGAAAAGAATATTAAATATCCATGGGTCAATGGATTGATCGTTTTTGAATATCATCAGATAGAATAGATAATGAAATGTTTGTATAGCTTATAATGAGTGAGAGTGTGAGAATAATTGAAATTACCATCATGGGGTCCCTACATGATTATTAATGTGCTAGAAATAGCTGTCATATCTCTCTCAGCTCACTTAATGACCACATATATACACCACATGAGATGATATCCCCTCTCTCCACCAACAAAAGACTGGGTTGTCATAACTATGAGGGGTGCAGAAGAGTTCCTGGCTTTACGGGTATCACGAAAGGCCTGGTTGGAGGCTCAACATTCCGAGTCCGCTGCAATAAGTGTGTGAATCTGAGAGGGAAATATGTTGAATAAAATCATAATTAACTGATACTCCTGTATTTTACCTAAAGCCAGGAACTTTTCAGCACCCCCTCGTATAATGCCTTTGGTTATAAGTCTGTTTGATAGGGTCTGACCTGTGGCTGAACCAAGAGCTGTGAGGAACGAAAAATGTTTATGGAGATGTACTTGCATAGCAAGTGACCTAATCTGAGATCGTGTGCTGGAACGAAAACAATTGCAGCGTGGAAGGTGTTTATAAGCCATTTAAAATAACACAAAAACCATTAGATTCACTTCAACATTTAGATTTGTCAAAATATTTTCGTCACTTTGAGACCACGACCTGTTCACTGACAAAATTCTGTGCTGCATCTGAGACAGAATAAATTTAAATGTTGAAGTGAATCTAACGGTTCTTGTGTGTTATTTTAAATGGCTTATAAACACCTTCCACACTGAAATTATGTTTAATCCTTTAGTATTCAGATTAACTGTCAAATGTAACGCTTTTTTAATCACATTTAAAAAAAAATTAAGCATACATTTTCTCACAGATTTAAGATTTCACTGATATGATTGTTTATTTTACACTGACATTGTAGGCTGGGTGTGAAAGGCAGTACCTGGCTAGTTTGAACATAAAATGGGGAGAATATTTTGGCTGGATATGACCAGTTTAAATGCTAAAACTGGGATGGTTTCAAACTTATGAAACATGTCCAACAAGAGGGTGAAGAAAGAAGAACTATACAGATCCAAACTCTATTTATTACTACAAGTCCTAGTCCTGTGGTTTTGAACTGGTGTCCATATGTCCCTTGGGGGTCTATATGGTCCCTGGGGGTTTGCATAAGATGTTTTTGTTAAAATTTATCTGTAATAAATTGGTTATACTGTTACAATGCACAAAATATTTTAACAATTCTTTTTATTCAATTATAAAAATATACTAGGATTTTTTTAAGCATTGAATGGTTATGAGGGTCCAATAGAGTAAAATCGGAATCAAAGGGGTCCACAGGCAAAGAAATGGTTGAGAACCGTTGGGCCAGTTCTTCTTGCAGTGTGGTGGCTCGCATGTAAGTTATGTTAGTGGAGTGCAAGCTCCTCGTATGGCCTCTGAGGCTGGACAGGTCAAAGATAGAGGCCAGACTAGTATGGACCACCTCTTCCCAGAAGTAAAAATGGGTTTGCATAGGGCCGACACCCCTATCTAAAAAAAAGAGCGAAGTAACAGAAGCATCATGGACAATTTGAAACCAACAAGACCTGAGAGAGGAAGGGGATTGCCTGTCCCCACTGATCTTTGTACTGTGCTTGATACCACTGACACTGATTCTGAGGATAGCAAAAGCTGGGTATGTATTCAAAAGCCGTCAAACAAAAAGTCAACCATTTGCTATTCATAGATGACCTCAAACTTTACGGTAAAGATGAAGCCCAAGTCAGTTCCTCGCTGATCCGGTGTATACCTTCAGTGCTGATATCAGAATGGAGTTCGGACTGAGAAAGTGTGGTGTGTTAGTATTGAAAAGAGGCAAAATCAAATGTATGGATGGACTAACAATACCATTGGGGGAAGTTATGAAGCAGGTAAAAGAGACGGGCTATAAGTACTTGGGGATTTTGGAAATGGATAAATTAATGGAGAAAGAAATGACAGAAAAATTTAAGGTGGAGTACTTACGCAAACTGAGACTGATCCTTAAGTCGAAATTAAACGGACAGAATAAGATTGAAGCTGCCAACACCTGGGCAGTTTCACTCCTTAGATATGGAGCAGGGGTAATCGCATGGTCAGTAGACGAACTAAACAGCTTAGGCAGAAAGACAAGAAAGTTGCTAACTAGATACGGGTCACTCTACCCAAAAAGTGACACAGACAGACTGTATGTACCAAGAAAAAGAGGGGGAAGAGGACTTATTGGATGCGAACATAACATTAGAGCAGAAGAAGACAACATAGCATGGTATATAAAAAATGCCACAGAACTGCTATTATTAGAAGTAGGAAGGTCAGGCTTGTGTAGGATGAAAGATTGCAAAGATAAAGTACTATACAAGAAATTGAAAACGAATGAAACTGAAAATAGGCGGGTAACGAAAAGAATGCATGGTCAATTTCATAGGGATGTTCAAGATAAGACAGACAGAGAAAAAAGATGGCTGTGGATGACTAAAAGTGATTTAAAACCAGAAACGGAGGCCCTAATCTGTGCTGCCCAAGAGCAAGCACTAAGAACTAACTACATAAAATACAGAATAGACAACACATCAGAAAGTGATAAGTGCAGAATCTGTGGACAAAACGGTGAAACCGTATGGCATATTACCAGCCAATGTACGCCACTAGCCCAGAACGAATATAAGAGACGTCACGACAATATAGTCAGGCTTGTCCATTGGACACTTTGCAACAACTATGAACTTGCCAGAGCAAAGAATTGGTATAACCACAAACCTGAAGGCATCGTCGAAAATGGAAATGCAAAGATCCTATGGGATTTTATGATTCAGTGCGACCATAAGATTGAGAATAGGAAGCCAGACAAAGTCTTAACTGAGAATGAAAACAAACTATGCTGGATCATAGACATAGCATGCCCAGCCGACAACAAGGTACACGATAAGGAAGAAAGAAAAGTCGAGAGATATGACAGGTTAGCTTGGGAAGTTAAGCGGTTGTGGTCGATGAAAAAAGGTAGCAGTAGTACCAATAATTGTCGGAGCCCTGGGAACAGTGAACAAAAATCTCGAGAAGTATGTGGAACAAATAGGGGCTGCAATAAGGATGGAGCACTTGCAGAAAACAGCACTGCATGGGACCGCTTGAATACTCCGGAAGGTGCTCTAAAAATAAGAGGTGTTACCATAGTTCACTGGTAGTGAACAGCTGACACTGTAGTACATCTCCAGCATTAGAAGCTATGCAAAGGCGACAATAATAATAATAATAATAATAATAATAATAATAATAATAATAATAATAATAATAATATCACTGATCAGTTTTTCAGAACAACCATAACATCATCAATGTTTAAATTGAAGCAATATTTAAATTTTTAAAACCAAATAACTATTCATGAATGTAGAAAAAAAGAGAAGGTAGAAATATTTTAAATATGAAAGTTTAGTGCAATGATTGAGAAACTTTCAGATGTAAATTACATCTGTCACCAATCTTCATATTGGAAACAAAGGAAATCACTTACTACATGCTTTTTCTTGATACAAATAATATTGAAAAAGATTTTGAGTGTCTCTTTATCATCCAGCTCCCACATCTCAATCATCTAAAGAGAAAGGATAAGGTGTTTTACTTTAGGGTTCACAATACATCAATATAAAAACAGCTTAATGGGGTTAGCATATATGACAAGGATACTGAGCAAATTATACACTTGCATGCACACACACATAATATATGTATGAATGTCTATATTTATACTGGCTGAGATCTCTTATTTGTAATGCCTTCTTTATATTCTGGTATTAAAAATGTTTACGTCACAAGGCCTAACAACAATTAAAAGGTGTTAAAATCATGATGTTAGTGCTAAGATTGTGTGTAACAAACAAATCCCAAAACCCTATTTTTTGTCATTGTTAATAGCAATAATTATTATCATTACTATATACATATATTTCACATACTTTGTTATGTCATATAATGTGCAAGGTATTGTGTGCAGATATATAGCATATCAGCTATTGTGGATTGATATGGCATAGTATATTAGTATATGACATAGTGTAAATAAGATTACCTTTGCTGAAATATCATAGAGTATATATGATACTAACATGTCATATAGCATGTAAGATACTGTGTATGGCTCTATATATATATATATATATATATATATATATATATATATAT
>NC_068981.1:97922508-97924601 GCF_001194135.2 Octopus bimaculoides | reverse complement strand
AGATACAGAAATATATATATATATATATATATATATATATATATATATATACACACACCCACACACACATAAAACATACATATTAAAAACAGCCAACAAAAAAGTCTCTACATTGTTGTTCAACCTGCTAGAGGTAATAGCTAACTCTCACACATATTACACCACACACCATACTAAGAAGAAGGTAGGGGCACATTGGATACTGTTTTACATATATAATTATTGGGATAAAAATAAGAAGGAGTAGTCATTGCTGGAATGTCTTTGGTTATAGGTCTGCTCTATCAGGGCTGAGCTGGTGTAAACATCAACATTTACAAAGTTTGAAATGTCAAGTAAATTCTGATAAATGTCAAGTAAATTCTGTAAAAGAAAATGAATGAATAATAAATTGTATGAAAGCCACTCACAATTTTGACATTGTATGGTACCTCCTCTGGCAAATAATCCAGAAGCTTCTCCCAGACTAAGTTCTTAGCCAAGAAAACAGGGTCTTGGTTTGTGACGAAACTACTGTGGAACTCCCAGTCTCCAGGTTGAGCTTTGGAGAGAAGATAATTCTAGACATGAAATAAAAGGAAAAAAAATGAATAAATAAAAGTAGACACTAGTTCTCTGAAAACTGAAGAGTTTTTAAATCGTTATTGGAGAGAGCCTCTGGTTCTTTGATACAAAAACACCTGCTTTAACCCTTTAGCATTCAGGTCACTCTGTCAAATGTAAAGCTTAATCATTCGTATTGTTTTGAATTAATCATGTATTATCCCATAGCTTCAAAATTGTGATGATGTGAATGTTTATTTTTAGAAAGACATAGTGAGAGGCCAAATCTAACTGCTTTGAACACAAAACAGGTAGAATATATGGGCCGAATATGGCCACTAGGGTTAAAGAGTTCTTGTTTAAATTAACCTTTAGCACACTGTAGGTGCATCATGTCACCATATGAGCTTTCTTCCCTGTAGTATCAGGGAAGTGCCAGGGAAAACAATTCTAGAGAAAATGCAGTGTGCTAAAGGTTAAAACCTGACATCATTATGTTATTTATGAACCTGTGGTTATGCCATACTTCAGACACCGGTTTGGTATACTAATTAATATATGAGACAATGGAGAAGTCCCTATGCAGTTGTTTGAATTGCTAAAAATAGCAACCAAATCACACCCTATCATATGGATTGTACCTTATGGACTGACATCCATGTCCTCTGTTAGCAAACAGGAAAATAATTTATAGCCATACAGCCAGTCTATTTCCATGTGCAATGAAGGAAATTTTCAAACTTTTTGTGTATTTTGGAAGATCATAAAATACAGGCATTCTTTTCTCTGGATTCAATGTTATTTATAACATTATTTTCCTCCATTTCCAAACTATTTTCTCAAGTTTTTTTTTTTTTGTAATTCTTTTCTGTAATTTTCCTTCTTTCGTTTTCTTAATCAAGTTTTTTCATAACTTGATATCTTTTTCTTATTAAGAAACACAGGATAGTCTGGTTGAATTTTTGAATTTCTGCATTTCAGTGTATTTCTAATTTTTATCATTTTTGTCTCATTTTGATCTTGAGGGTGACTGTTGAATCATGTTCAGTTTAATAAACAAAATCAGGTTGAGCTTTATTACATATCATGTTCTAGTAGTAGTAGTAGTAGTAGTAGTAGTAGTAATAGTAGTAGTAATAATCCTTTCTATTATAAGCACAAGGCCTGAAATTTTTGAGGAGGGGACTAGTTGATTACATCAACTCCAGTGTTTCATTGGTACTTAATTTATCGATCCTGAAAGTTGAATTTGAATTCAGAACATAAAGATGGACGATATGCTGCTAAGTATTTTGCTCGGCATGCTAACGATTTTGCCAGCTTGCCATCCTAATGATGCTAATAATAATAATAATAATAATGATAATAATAATGCAAGGGGAATTAAAACCAATGGACAAATGTTGTTCATGAGTTTGGATAAGTTCCTATTTTGTGTAGAGAAAAGAAATTTGACCTCTGAGGAGTGTTTCTTCATCTAAGAGAGAAAAAAGACCTTTTTCAACTTGATCAAATGAATGTTTGCTTTTGTGTATGTGGGTGAGTGTATG
>NC_068981.1:97919050-97922408 GCF_001194135.2 Octopus bimaculoides | reverse complement strand
TATATATATATATATATATATACAGGCATGCATGTATGAGTATGTGTTTGCATGTGACTGCTCTGTGTGTGTGTGTAAGTGATTGAAAAATGTAAGAAAGTGTGAATTAGCAATGGAGACTGTATGCATGGCTCATAAGTGCATACATATGAACATGGACATAGAGGTACGTGCATATATATATACACATACAACTCTATAGCTTCTTCCCGTATTAAGCCGTGGTTTCATAAATTAGGTAGAGGATGACACGAAGTGTGACAATTGGATACGGAAGACGAACACTTTGGAATCTCAGCTGGCATCTTGCTGCAGAGCCACTCCTTTGGGACAAGATTTTATCAAATAATCATGGACGACAGCCAAGATAGGTAGCAGCAGAAATTAATTTTAAATTAGGAGAAGTGTCTTTGATATTGAGATAAGAGAAACCAAAGATATATGAAGAATTCATTATCGAGTCCAAACTAGGTTTTAGAAACAACCAGTAATGTGAAATGTTTGAGTGGAGGCCTCAAGAGAGAGGAGAGAAGAGAGAGAGAAGGAGTGAATGCTACCCACCCACCCAGTTTCTCTGTCACTGCAAGTGTGATAAATTCAAGGTAAGAAAGTTAAATCTGTAAGAAATGGAACGTTTGGGAAACAAAAATGTGCTAAAATGTACATTGGAATAAACTTCAATATCAGTGTTTTTATTTACTAATTATGTGATCGTGATCAATATAAAGTTATTTGGAGAGAGAGAGAAAGAGATACAGAGTATAAAGTTATCTGCTGACACACAAACAGATCATAGTTATTTGTCTATATATTCTCATATACCCAAACATGCAATATATCTTATACACAATGATAAAGTTAACTGCATGTGTAAACAGATACACAGACAGACGGACACATACTTCGTTGTTTTGTCACATAATGTGTAAGATGTTGTGTGCAGATACATAGCATATCAGTTATTGTGGATTGATATGGCATAGTATATTAGTATATGACACTATGTAAATACGATACCTGTGTTGACATATCATACAGTATATAACATGTTACATAATATGTAAGATATTGTGTGCTGGTATAAAATATTATATGTCAGGTAATATATGTTGATATATCACAACGTATGGAAGATATTGCATGTTGATATGACATATAGTAAGGTACTGAGAACTGATATGACATACTGTACATAAAATTTTGTGTATTGATATATTATACAGTATAGGTAGAGGTGTAGCTGCATGGTTGGTAAGAAGTTTGTTTCTCAACCACATGCTTCCAGCAGGTTCAGTCCCATTGTGTGGTACCTCGGTCAAGTCTCTTCTACTATAGCTGCAACCCAACCAAAGCTCTGTAAGTGGATTTGGTAGACAGAAACTGAAAGAATCTCATCATGTGTGTGTGTGTGTGTGTTCATATTTTGTTTGTGTCATGTTGTCTTGATACAGCGTGATAGATGTAAATGAGTGTCACTGTCATACAAGCAGTGACATTCATTTCCAATATTTTGTGAGAACCTGTCTGGCCATGGGGAAATATTACCTGGTTTGGAAACAGGTGAAGATTAACAACAGGAAGAGCCACAAGAAACTCCATATAACTCATACAAGCATGGAAAAATGGACATTAAAATGATGATGATGATGATGATATGTAGGTTGTGTGTTGATACAACATAGCACATAAGATAAGGTACCAGATGTTGACATATAGTACATCAGGTGCGATATGTTGATATGATATATAAACTGCACATAATTGCTTGATATATAGTATACAAGGTGCTGTGTGTTGATACATTATAATTAATATAAAGTATATAACGACCCCATCGGTCATGAATGACTATGGAATTACACCTAGAAAGTTCCCCTCTGAAGCACAAGTCTGGGCAAGGTTGTTTATGAAAGATCAGCAGTCACCCATGCATACCAGCCTCCCCTCTCCTTGCCACTGATGTTTTCCAAGGGAAAGGCAAAGGCTGATACAGCTTGGCACTAGTCATGTTGCAACTCATTTCTACAACTGAGTGAACTGGAGCAACGTGAAATAAAGTGTCTTGCTCAAGAACATAACACAAATCCTGGTCTGGGAATCAAACTCATAACCTCATGATTGTGAACCCGATGCTCTAACTACTGAGCACTTTTTTATAAAGTACATAAGGTACTTTTTTTTATAAAGTATATAATGTACTATAACATATGTTGAATAATCATAGCAAGCAGAGTACAGTGTGTGTGTGCTGATGTATAGGAATCTGTGTGGGTTTTCCTCGGAGATACAATGAACAAGCAATAGCAGACAACATGTCAATGCTGACACAACAGAAAACATCCCCCCAGTCACTGCCACCTCTGCGAGAGAGAGAGAGAGGGAGAGAGAGAGAGAGAGAGAGATCCAACTAACTGAAGAAAAGTCTTACCTTTAGGTCTGAAACTCCATCATTATTTAGTGCTGAGATCATAAAAACATTGCTGAAATTAGGCCAGCCTTTTTTGTCTTTCACTTTCGACCTAATATTTTGCATTCTCTTATGATAGTCCTGCCATGATTCAACTTCAACTTTATCTTCTATGTCTACAGAACTTTTTACTGAAAACTCGCTCACTAAATCCCTATCAAGAGGGGTCTGAGTTTTAGTTTGAGTTTGATAGTGGTCAGGAATATTTGATTTCTTCAGTTTCAGGCCATGTTTCTGGAAGATTTCTTTCTGTATCTTTTCATTAACTTTCATATTCTTTCGAATGAAATCAGCTTTTTTATTATCAACGGTTCCTTCTGTTAGAATTCTAGTAATTTCCAACAACTGATTCCTCTTATCCAATTTGTCAATCTGAAATATTTCAAAGAATTTAGAATACAGTAATAAGCCACAAATATTGAGAGAAGAGACAGTTGATGAACTTGTACCACCTCCACCCCAGTATCTGACTGGAACAAAACTAAATACTACAAGGCAGTTTTTCCATTGCTCTACAGATTCTGCTCCTACACTGTTGTAAATGATGAACTCTCTCATTGGAGATGGTGTATGAGTGTTCAGCTATTGCTGAACGACCTGCACAAATGATTTGTTTATAGTGATCAAATGTATGTGTTGTACTTTAGATCACTCTCTCCATCAAATCGATGTTGCTCGAACAGGTGCATGGTGTACTACACACCAGGTGTTGAAGTGAATGTAGAACAATGTGAGATGAAGTATTTTGCTTAAGGACGCAATGCATCATCCAGACTAGGAACTAAAACCACAATCTTGTGATTGTGAATGCCACACTCTAACCACTATGCCATGCATCCTCACTATAATAATAATAATAATAATAATAGTAATAATAATAATAATAATAAT
>NC_068981.1:97918194-97919040 GCF_001194135.2 Octopus bimaculoides | reverse complement strand
ATAATAATAATAATAATAATAATAATAATAATAACAATAATAATAACAGACAATACGAAGAGTGCGATGCAATTTCAGTAGATATTTTATTGGTTTGAACGATATTTCGACAGCTAGCCTGTCTTTGTCAAGTTCAAAATGAAGAGTGATACATAGAAATTCAAAATTATAGAAATCCAAATCTAAAGTATGAACGAGAGCAACCAGCGTCCACACGTTGATGGAATGACATCATCTGTCTTCAATTTTCAAGTTTACAACTGGCAAAAAGACAAAGACAGAAAAAAAGAGAAAAGAAAAAAGGAGAAGGAAAATATGATGAAATTCTCACAATTTTATTGGATGCAGCTGTATATCATTAACCAGCTAGAGGAGATATCTTCTTGAGGTTAAAACATTGCAGTAGAGTCTACTCAAATGGACTGCCATGTTAAAATGGCTACAAATATTACTTGTCAGTACAACTACTGTGTTGATCTCCTAGACAGATTTTAGAGCTACCATTTTTACTTGTTGCAAAATCAGTGACCATGTATTCACTTGGAACATATATATATATAGGCACAGGAATGGCTGTGTGGTAAGTAGCTTGCTTACCAACCACATGGTTCTGGGTTCAGTCCCACTGCGTGGCATCTTGGGCAAGTGTCTTCTACTATAGCCTTGGGCCGACCAAAGCCTTGTGAGTGGATTTGGTAGACGGAAACTGAAAGAAGCCTGTCGTATATATGTATATATATATATGTGTGTGTGTTTGTGTGTCTGTGTTTGTCCCCCTAGCATTGCTTGACAAACGATGCTGGTGTGTTTATGTCCCCGTCACTTAGCGGTTCGGCAAAAGAGACC
>NC_068981.1:97906814-97918174 GCF_001194135.2 Octopus bimaculoides | reverse complement strand
TAATAATAGTAATAATAATAATAATAATAATAATAATAATAATGATAATCATCATCATCATCGTTTAACGTCCGCTTTCCACACTAGCATGGGTTGGATGATTTGACTGAGGACTAGTGAACCAGATGGCTACACCAGGCTCCAATCTGATTTGGTAGAGTTTCTACAGCTGGATGCCCTTCTTCACACCAACCACTCCAAGAGTGTAGTGGGTGCTTTTATGTGTCACCGGCACGAAGGCCAGTCAGGCGGTACTGGCAACGGCCACGCTCAAAATGGTGTATTTTACGTGCCACCCACACAGGAGCCAGTCCAGCGGCACTGACAAATAATAATAATAGCTTCAAATTTTGACACAAAGTCAGCAACTTTGGGGGAGCGAGAAGTTGATTACATTCACCCTATGCTCAACTGGTATTTGTTTTCTTAACCCCAAAAGGATACAAAGCAAAACTGACTTTCACAGTATTTGAACTCAGAATGTAAAGACAGATGAAATGCCACTTTTTGCTTTTGTCACCAAAGTTGTTGTTAATTTTGCTGATGTTGTTTCCAGGTTGTGTGGTTTTTTTTTTCTTTTGTTTTTGTTACCTTGACAATAACACACTATCCTTCTCAACTTGGATGCTATCTGACCTCATTAAAAGCATTCCTTCTCTCTCTGTCTCTCTGCTATACTGTTTTTCACTCACTTGTGTCACTTCGTTGAATAATATTGTAAGTTATTTTTTTCCCCAACTCCTTGTTTTTAGCAGAGAAAAATCAAGATTTAGCTGTTTTGAAAAATTTCAAAACAACTGAGACCCCAACTGGGTTGACATTATGCATAAACCACTGCACCTAAATGCAGTTGATGAGCTCTGATTAACAAAAATCAAGCAAACAAACACCTAAAAGGATGGGAAAAGAATGAGAAATTTTGATAAAAGCTTACAGAGATGAAAATTAGCATCGTTTCTTGCTCTGTAGTTAATAATAATAATAATATTAATAATGATAATAATAATCCTTTCTACTAAAAACACAAGGCCTGAAATTTTTGGGGAGGGGACAAGTTGATTACACTGATCCCAGTGTTTCACTAGTACTTAATTTATCAATCCTGAAAGGATGAAAGGCAAATTCGACCTCGGCAGAATTTGAACTGAGAATGTAAGGCAGGAAGAAATGCTACTTAGCATATAGTCCAGCATTCTAATGATTCTGCCAGCTCACTGCCTTAAATAATAATAGTAATAATAATAATGGTTTCAAATTTTGGCACAAGGCCAGCAAGTTTGGTGGAGGAGTAAGTCAGTTACACTGATCCCAATGCTCAATTGGGACTTATTTTATTGAGCCCAAAAAGGATAACAAGCAAAGTCAACCCTGGTGGAAATAATAATAATCCTTTCTACTGAAGGCACAAGGCCAGAAATTTTGGGGGAGGAAACTAGTCGATTATATTTATCCCAGTGTTTCATTGGAACTTAATTTATTGACCACAAAAGGATGAAAGGCAAAGTCAATCTTGGTGAAATTTGAACTCATGTAGCAACAGGGCTAAATACCACTAAGCATTTTGTCCAGTGCGCTAACAATTCTGCTAGCTCACCGCCTTAATAATAACAACAACAACAACAATAATGATAATGACAATCCTTTCTGCTATAGGCACAAAGCCAGAAATTTTAGTGAGAGGAGGCTAATTGATAACATTGACCCCAGTACTCAACTGGTACTTGTTTTATTGACTCTGAAAGGATAAATGGCAAAGTTGATTTCAGCCAGATTTGAACTCAGAATGTAAACAGCTGGAAGAAATGCTTCTAAGCATTTTGTCCAGCATGTTAATAATAATAGTTTCTAATTCAAGCAGAAAGTTTAAGAGGAAGCGTTTCATTGATATCATCAAACTTAGCATTTGAAGGATACTTTGTCAACCCAGGAAGGATGAAATGCAAGGCTGAACTGTTGGATTTGAACTTAGAACTTTAGAAACCAGAACAAAAATCACAAGGCATTTTGTTTATCAGTCTAGAATTTCTGCCATCTAATACTTCAGTAATAGTAATAATAATTTTTCATATTGGAATAAGGCTACAAATTTTAAGAGAAGGGGATAATCTGTTAATACCCAGCTACCACAGCCTTACAACAATGATGAGAGCCTCTATATCATCACTTGACCTGCTAGAAATAATAGTCTACCTTCTTAAAAAAGGGAGAGAAATAGAATAATATGGTCCAAAATCAAACTAAATCAGAAAAATAGATAAATAAAAGGCTGGGTGGTGATGCCAGGATCACCTTTTGGGTCTGACTAATTATGGTAGACCTGGGGTTAAAAAGCAATGATAATCTAGAAATGAATGAGAGAGAATGCTGGAAAATATAAAAAATATGTATGCCCATTTGAGAAAGAATGGTTGTTTTTTAGTTTCTGTAAAACAAGTAGCAGTAATATGCTGTGAAGGACACCTTTGGAGAAAATGCAAAAATCACATTGAGATTCGGGACAGAAAAAAAATACACTTAAGATGTAGAATGAAAGATCGGTGGTGGATCAATGAGTTTCAGATGTGACAATTTTGCCAAAGATTTGTTTCAATGATTACAAAGAAATTTGATTCTCACTGTTTTGTATCACAACCTTGAATTTCTTTCAAAAACAAATTTGTTTTAGTTTCATATAGAAAGATTTGATCTGCTAATGTTAATGGCTAAATTGAAGTTGAACTCAACATTATTGTATTATGAGGAAATAGTTAAACCGTAACTTACCTTGTTAAGTATCAGTATAGCTGGTATGTGTGCGTTACAGCAGAGAAGTTGAAGAATAGACTGGCCAAGTTCTCGCGAATGCCATTTATTGGAAACATCAACTATAATTCCAACTGAAAACAAAAGCAGAGTCTTTGTATAAACATACTGCAACCAAAAACTCAAGGATGTTAGTTCAACATTTACTTCCTCAAGTCTGCATAATCTATATATCCCCATAAACATTTATTCCCTCTGTTTACATAACTCTGTTTACCCCAGGTGTTTAATTAACTTTGCATATGGATGAGGACAGTTGCATAAAGAAGTGCCAAGCTCTAATTGTGGAAGGTACCTGTGGAAGGGGTAGACCCAGGAAGACGTAGGACAAAATGGTGAGAAAAGATCTTCAGATGCTGGGCCGCATTGAGGAAATGGCAAGCGGCCAGGATATGTAGTGATTTGCTGTACTTGATAAGACATATCAAGCTAAGTAAAATCAGTCTTCCACACATACAGGTTAGTCCTTTCAGGTGCCAGTGTCACCTAAAAAGCATCCATGCCAGTACTGCATTAATGCATCCATGCTGGTGCTGCAAAAATGCACCCATGCAGGTGGCACTTAAAAAAAGCACCCAACACACTCTGCTAAGTGGTTGGCGTTAGGAAGGGCATCCAGCCATAGAAACCATGACACAACAGACAGTTGGAGTCTGGACAGCTCCCTGCTAGCCAGCTCCATGTCAAACTGTCCAACCCATGCCAACATGGAGAGCAGACATTAAACGATGATGATGTCTCAAATGCTCAACTGCCAGCATCATTTACAATTTTAGAGTCATCTCAGGCTATCAACTAACGGACACTTCTTTGTTGCTTGTCAGCTTTGTGCTGCTTTTCAGCTCATAATTATTTTTGTAATCATCTTCCAATGCTATTTTATTGTTCACTAACCTATGTTACTTCAAATTAATATTTTGTTTATAGTAAAACAGACAAATTAGAAAAGTAAGGTTATATAAAACTGGTATATACAAGTAAATGCATATTTTGGCAGCCAATCACCATTAGGATATGATTTCAATTCCTCAATGAAACACTTAGGGTAAAAATACATTGATTTCCCAGAACCTTTGGTTCCAAAGGTTCTGCCAAAGTTAACTTTGCTTTTCATCCCTTGAGAGTCAATAAAATACAAGAGTTGATGTAACTGACTTATCCCACTTTGTGCTAGGATTTGAAAGCATTATTATTATTATTCAGTAGTTTATTTTTATAACGTGCTTTCACTTCACTACCGAGCGCAGCTTTGTGTACCTTGGGTATGTGCTGTGGTTTGCTGTGATGCTCTTATGGTTACTGTATTGAAAGTGTTTTGTGTAGGATATGTGCAGTGCCCAGTAGTGCAATTTTCTGAATGTTATATATATTTGTAAGTCCTGGTGTTTTTGTTATGTATTTGTCTGAATATTTTTATTATTATTATTATTATTATTATTATTATATTTATTATTATTATTATTATTATATTTATTATTATTATTATTATTATTATTTAAGGAGGTGAGCTGGTAGAATCATTAGTATGTCAAATAAAATATTTAATGGCAATTTTTCTGAGTCTTAACAGAGTTCAAATTCTGCTAATGTTGATTGCCTTTCATCCTTTTGGGGTTGACAAAATAAGTACTGGCTGAGCACTAGGGTCAATGTAATTGACTTACCACCTTCCCTAAGATTGCTTGCTTTGTGCCAAAATTTGAAAGAATTATTACTATCATCCTCATCAATATTAAAAGGGTAAAGACCCCCTTTGGTCATGAATGACCATGGGATTGCACTTAGAAAGTTCCCTTCCGAGGTACAAGCCTGGGCAAGGTTGTTTATGGAAGACCAGCAGTTACCCAAGCATATCAGCCTCCCCTCCCTGTGCCATCAATGTTATCCAAAGGAAAGGCCGATGTAGCTTGGCACCAGTGACTCATTTCTACTGCTGAGTGAACTGGAGCAGCATGAAATGAAGTGTCTTGCTCAAGAACATGACACACAGCCTAATCCAGGGATCGAACTCACTACCTTATTGTTGTGAGCCTGATACTCTAACCACTGAGCCATGCACCTTCACATCATCAGTATTATCATTATTATTATTGCTAATGACTAAACTATGTTTTCAGAACTACATTCAGTGCTTCAAGTGTTGTAACTCTGAATTACAAAAGCCTGTGCATGTCCTCAGCCAAAGGATGAAATAAGAAAGGAGAAAAGACAATGAAGATCATAAGAATAATAATCATCAATATTACTACTATTATTCTTATTCTTATCATCTTCATTGTCTTTTCTCCTTTCTTATTTCATCCTTTGGCTGAGTACATGCACAGGCCTTTGTAATTCAGAGTTACAACACTTAAAGCACTGAATGTAGTTCTAAAACCATAGTTTTAGTCATTAGTAAATATTGAATAATGAAGAAACAATCAGAAATAAATGAAGAGAAACCAGTATAAGGAATTAAAAAAGGATTAACCCTTTAGTGCTTAAACTGGCCATATCTGGCCAAAATATTCTACCTGTTTTATGTTCAAACTAGTCAGATATGGTCATTCATAGCTACCTTATTGTGTCATTTTAAAAATAAACAATCACATAATTGAAATCTCAAAGCCATGAAATGATGCAAGATTAATTTTACATGGTGTGAATATATAAACTTTACATTTGACAGAATAATCTGAATGTAAAGGGTTAATCTCATTGTTTAACTTCTGATCAAACAAACCTATGAAGAAATTGTGATCATCCCATCTTCTTCAGACAGTGACTCTAGGATTCATAGTATATATCATATATGGATTAGAGATAAAGTTATGTTAGCTATGTGATATCTACTGCAGTAGAGAACACAAATTAAAAATTCTTATGGGTTTAAGAATGGTGAGAAGTTAGTGGGAGACTGGTAATAAATTTGAATACTAATCATGGTATGCTGGTATTAATTAATTAATTACCTTTTTTTCTTTCTCTTTATCACTGTTTGTCTACTATTGCACGCATATTCACTAATGCCAAAAATAGCACGCCCATATACAAATACTCATACACACATATGTAGTTGAAATTAGTATTTTTATACATATTACATTTGTTGAAGCTGACATTTCACATTTTGTAACTTAAAGATTCAAGCTTCTGATCTTCAGGCAGCATATATACATGTTTTTTAATAAGCATAAATACAGCAAACGTTGACTGAATAAGGAACACAATTAATGTGTAAGCTTTAAAATTTATTATCATTTTATTGATGGTGACATCAAAGGTGCAGGCATGGCCAAGAACTTGGTCTTGGTTTCTGTCCTACTGTACAGCATCTTGGGTATGTGTTTTCTACAAAAGCTTTGTGAGTGGATTTGGTAAACGGAAACTGAAAGAAATCTGTTGTGTGTGTGTGTGTGTGTGTGTGCGTGCACATGTGTGTGCATGCGTGCATGTTACCATCTCTTTGCTTTGACTTTATGTGAAAGTTGTAAATGAATGTCACCATTTATTTCCAATCTTCTTGGGAAACATACCCTGGTCACAGGGTAATATTACCTCATTTGGAAACAGGTAAATGTCAGTGACAGGAAGGGCATCTGGTTGTAGGAAACCCAACTCAACAAATTCTGCCTGATTCATGCAGGAATGGAAAAGTGGATGTTAAATTATGATGATGATGATGATGATGATGATAACTTTGAAGTTTCACTGAGTCTGTGCCTTAGCCTCAGACTTAGCAAAACTTTAAAGTCACACTCAATACATAAACATACGGTATGGAATGAGAAATCCTAGCTTGAAAGATTAAGGCTTCTAATTTGTATGGTTAAAGATGTAATGTCACCTTGGTTTACTGGTTAGTACAAAGAGTAGGTTTGTAGCAGGCATGAGGTTTGATTACAATAGGCAATGTTACAACTTTTTTCATCTTCTAAAACATACACATTCTAACATAGAAATGCATACATACAGGGACTGTATAACTTGATACACATACTCAAATACTTTATTCTCTTCCTGTATTTTCTGAGTTAAAAACATACGCAGGATTACCAGTAATACACACACGTCTTCCTCAAATTTCCCCCTACTTCTCTCTCTCTCTGTATCCATCTTGCTCTTTATGCCTCCATCTCTTCATATATCTATTAAGCTATCACGTATTTTTCTCAGAATATTTCTCTCTCTTTTTCTCTCTATGTATTTCTCAGTATTTTTTTCTCTCCATCTAGCTGTATTTCTGTCTAGCTATCTACATATTTCTCTCTGAATATCTATGTATATATGTATATACCTCTCTCTCTCTCTCTCTCTCTCTGTTCCTATCAACCCCTCATAGCAACTTACACTGCATGTTACACGAGTAATTAACACGTCAATGAGAAATGGGTTTGGCTGCAAGGAGCTGGCAGAGCCTTTCTAGATGGACAGCAAAGCTGTTAGTGACGCCACCTGCAGGCTGCCATCTTCTGGCAGTGAAGTGAGAAAGCCAACAACTTGATAGATATATACTTCACACTTGGTCTTGGCCAGAGAGACACCCACACATGCAGCTACTACCACCCAGGGGGATAGAGTCCAGCACTCTAGCATGCAACATGCCAGCTCTGAGTGGAGAGCAGCTAAAACACAAAGAAATAGATATCAACAAAAGAAAAAATTAAAATAACAACTACAAACAACAACCATCATAATAAACTATAATTACAACAACTATGATGATCTGTTTTCCTACTTGCTGTTATTATGTAGATAAGATGGCTTCCACCAAATCCAACTATTAGTTCTTGTTGAAGCACAACAAACAACAACATGAAGTGTAGCAAATTGATTGTATCCACAGCAACTAAATTCTCAGAAGAAATTCACAAAGACTTCAAATCATCATCATCATCATCATCATCATTTAGCATCTGTTTTCCATGCTGGCATGGCCTAGATGGTTTAACTGGAACTGGTAAGCTGGAGAGCTGTACAAGGCTCCAGTCTGATTTGGCTTGGTTTCTACAACTGGATGCCCTTTCTAATGCCAACCATTCCAAGAATGTAGTAGGTGCTTTTTGTGTGTCACTGGTACGGGTGTCTTTTATGTGTCCCCACCACTGACCACAGCTAATAATAATAATAATAATAATAAAAATAATCCTTTCTACTATAGGCACAAGGCCTGGAATTTGTGGCGAGGGGGATAGTAAATTAATCAATCCCAGTACTTGACTGGTACTTAATTTATTGACCCGGAAAGAATAAAAGGCAATGTTGCCATTGGTGGAATTTGAACTCAGAACATAGTGGCAGACAAAATACCACTAAGCATTTCGCCCGGCGTGCTAATGTTACTGCCAGCTCGCCGCCTTATTAATAATAATAATAATAGTAATGATAATCCTCTACATTAAGCACAAGGCCTGAAATTTTGGGGGAGAGGAATATGGTTGATTATACTGACCCCAGTAAGTAATCCCAAAGGGATGAAAGGCAAAGTCAACCTTGACGACATTCAAACATGGAATGTGAAGACATGAAATGCTACTTAAGCATTTTGTCTTGTGTGTTGATTATTCTGCCAGTTTGATGCAATAATAATAATAATAATAATAATAATAATAATAATAATAATAATAATAATAATAATCCTTTCTACCTGGCCTGAAATTTTGGGGGAGGGAACTAGTCAATTACATCGATCCCAGTGTTTCACTGGGTACCTAATTTATCGACCCCGAAAGGATGAAGGGCAAAGTTGACCTCGGTGGAATTTGAACTCAGAAATATAAGGGTGGATGAAATACTGCTAAGCATTTTGCCTGGTGTGCCAATGATTCTGCCAGTTTGTCACCTTAATAATAATAATAATAATAATAATAATAATAATAATGATAATTTCGAATACAAATTTTGGCACAAGACCAGCAATTTCAAGGGAGGGTGTAAGTTGATTACATCGACCCCAGTGCTTAACCAGTACTTATTTCATTGACCCTGAAAGGATGAAAGGTAAAATCAACCTCGGCAGAATTTGAACTCAGAATGTAAAGGTGAGTGAATCTGGTAGATGGAAACTGAAAGAAGCCTGTCATGTATATATATGTGTGTGTGTGTGTGTGTGTGTGTGTGTTTTTGTCTCTGTGTTTGTCCCTCCACCCCCCACTTCTTAACAACTGGTGTTGGTGTGTTTACATCCCTGTAAGTTAGAAGTTTGGCAAAAGAGACCGATAGAATAAGTACTAGACTTAAGAAATAAGACCTGGGGTCAATTTGTTTGACTAAAACCTTTTAAGGTCGTGCTTCAGCATGGCTACAGTTACATGACTAAAACAAGTAGAAGGTAAAAAGAAAAGTAAAAACAATCCACATGACCAACAATTCAATACACCACATCTTCTATTGAGTAAATCACCATTTAACATTATATTACATCCTGATTGGATGTAATACCATATTTGATCATATATAAGATGCACTTTTTTTTACTCCGCTCAAAGATCACTGTGGGTCCTATATTACATGCTTTAATGCACTAAAAAAAAATTTCCTGAACATGTTGAAATTGGGATATGTCAAATATGCCTATTTGCATATTTTGTGCCATCAAATATGGTGTACTGCTCTTCTGCTTTACTCAAAATTTAGCAACAGTTCAACCATTTAGTGGTTGAATTAAGATCCTAAATCTAAGGTGCCACATAATAAGCACTGGTCTGGGTGCTGGTGCCATGTAAAAAGCACCCAGTATACTCTTAAAAGTGGTTGGTGTTATGAAGGGCATCCAGCAGTAGAAATCAAGCCAAAAAAAACATGGAATCAGTTGCAGCCCCTGACCTTGCCAGTTCATGTCAAGCCATCCAATCTATGCCAGTATGGGAAATGGATGTATAGTGATGATGATATGATGATGATGTTTCACTTCTATGACTGAAACACTTCAACTGTCTCTGAAATCATTCATTACCTTTGGTAACTTCTGTGCTCAGAGCTCTTGGCTCTTATACACATCACACTCATGCTGCTGAGGAGGGAAATGTAACATATTACTTTCATTTCAAAGATAGAAGAGATATTGTTAAAGATAAATTCATTGCTATATTAAACAATTAGATGAAATTAAATAGTGAAGTAACTACATGTTTTAGAGGGGGAGAGTCAGCCCTTGTGACCCTTCTCATGGTCTCTGAAACTAGTGGGAAGAAGGGAAGCAGTTAATCTCTGACAGGAGGCCTGGCCCAAAATGCAAGAGAGTGGCTGTTGCAAAGCAATGATCTCCACAGAATGTGAGATCCCCCCATCCCACCAAGGGCTTATAAGGATTGAAAAGGTATCAGATAAATCACCCAATTTAATAGAATTAAGATTTTTTTTCTAAGCCATAATCCTGAGAAAATCCCTGCCTCTCCAACCTGTTACACAAGTGCCATTATGGAAATTGTTACAAATTGTTCAAAAAAAGGCAGCAGAAATCCAGCTTTAATATGGATGAACAGAATTTTGTGAAAAATTTTCTGCTTTAGCAAGTATGAAAACAATACAGAAGCTGTCTACAGATGGAAAGTGATATAAGGCTTGCCTTGATAAGCATTTGTCTCAGTATCAATGATATTGTTAATAAATGTAACAATATTATAATAGGTTGTATTTGTGTGTGTATTGTACTTTCATTTAAATTATATATACCGCATTAACAACTCCTGACTTTTTAAATTTGTCCAGTATCACAGAAAATATAGGAGCATCATATGTATGTAGACACTATTTCGTTTTCTCATTAATGGGAGGGGACTTCCCTAACAGTTGGAGGGAAAGCTAGTATTTGTCAATTTGAGAACTGCTGCACTAAAGGAACAAAGGGCCAGGTGACTACATTAAACCAAATGATGGATAAAGCCTAACATCTATAAAAGGTTACAAAAGGTTTCAGGTGAAGTTGCTGGACATCAACTTATACTGCTGGACTATGGTCATATGTTTAGACTTTGCTACAACCACCATTGTTTTAAGGCACAAAATTATGCTTGATGAGCCCTGAATTTGAATTATTTTATTAAAAGTAAGTGTGAAATGCATTTTGGGTTTAACCCTTTAGCATTTAGATTATTCTGTCAAATGTAATTTCTTTTTCATTTACATTGTTTTTAATTAATCGTGACGTGATTGTATATTTTATAATGGCATTGAAGGGTAGGTGTGATAGGCTGTATCTGGCTGGTTAGAACATAAAACAGGTTGTGTATTTGGGTCAGATATGGCTGGTTTAAATGTTAAAAGGTTAAAGTGTTATCTGACATAAAGCCATTCTAATTTCATAGTTGAGAGGTTAGCGGTAGGAATAGCAACCAGTTATAACTCAGTAATTGCTCTAACAAATAAACCATGCAAGCATGTATGTATCATCATCATCATCATCATCGTTTAACGTCCGCTTTCCATGCTAGCATGGGTTGGACGATTTGACTGAGGACTGGTGAAACCGGATGGCAACACCAGGCTCCAGTCTGATTTGGCAGAGTTTCTACAGCTGGATGCCCTTCCTAACGCCAACCACTCAGAGAGTGTAGTGGGTGCTTTTACGTGTCACCCGC
>NC_068981.1:97903044-97905260 GCF_001194135.2 Octopus bimaculoides | reverse complement strand
ATATATATATATATATATAAGGAGAAAGTAAGAAGAAAAATAAGCGCATATGCACATTGAAAATCAAAAAAAATAAAAGCTTTTTATGAAAAGTAACGATAGATATATACTTTATTCCTACCTCAGTTCATCTACTTTTCATAGAAAACCTTTACTTTTTTTGATTTCCAATGTGCATTTTCACTTATTTTTCTTCTTACTTTTCCCTTACATTTCCACATATAGTTTCTATTTTGTTTTTGTAACATATTATATATATATATGTACATACACACATAAGTGGATTTGGTAGGTGGAAACTGGAAAAAGCCTGTCATGTGTTTGTGTGTGTGTGTGCATGAACATGTATGTACCCTTGTTTAGAAATCATGTGATGGTTGTAAAGAGCATTACTGTCATACAAGTAAAGTTGTTTGTTTCCTGTCTTCCATGAAAAGCATGTCTGTCCATGGGGGAATATTACTTTGTTTAGAAACAAATGTAGAAAAGTAGTGTATCAGGTAGCATTTAAACCACCATATCCAGCAAAAATAATTTACCTGCTTTATCTTCAAGCTGGCAAGATCTGGCCTCTCACACTTAGCCTACAATATTATTCTAATCATAAACAATCATGTCAACAATATGTATAAATAAGCATTACATTTGACAGAGAAATTTGAAAGCTAAAGGGTTAAATATTGTATCTTTAAGAAAAATCTCAAGCCCTCTAAACACCCAGTGCCTCCCTACTGCACCTTAGCATCCACTTGATACCTGTCATCTCCCTGTGAGGTCCTCCCTCAAGGGGATGTTAATGTCACGTAGGTTAAGAACAACAGCCTTAGATTATAATTATTCACATGTGCTATGATGGAACCTGATGCGAAAACCATACTTACTCATATTAACTGCTTGAATACAATTTTCAGGGTCAGTAATCATATTCCTGTCAATGTTGTGTCTGAAAAAAAGTTGAAAGCAAGACTTTAGTGGAACTATGTGGAATTAATAGAGAAGCAACAGGGAAGAATTGTGAAAGAAAACCAAGATGGAATTGTGGCAGTTTACTCTGGAAATTGTCAACTCTTGCACCTTCTTTTGTGGGGGCACGAAGATGTAATAGCAGTGATGATGATAATTATAGTAGTGGTGGTAGATGTGGTGGTGGTGATAGTAGTAGTAGTAGTAGTAACAGCTGTGATGATGACAGAAATAGTTGTTTGGCCTCTAGTCAATACCAATCAAGCAGGTCTGTGATCAAAAGCATTCCAGTCATGACCGTCCTGTTTTTTAAGGGTCTCTAATGTGTCCTTTAACCCTTTAGCAATCAGATTATTCTGTCAAAAATAATACTTATTAATTCATGTCGTTTGAAATTAATCAAGCATTATTTTGTTGTTTCGAGAATTTGATGATATGGTTGTTTATTTTTAGAATGACCTTATAGGATTGATGGGAGGGGCTAGATCTAGTTAGTTTGAACATAAAACAGGTAGAATTATTTGACTAGGTATGGCTGGTTTAAATGCTAAAGGGTTAATTTTTTTTTTTTTTAATGACAGCTATACTAGGTGGAAAATTGGTAGGTTGACCTTTCTTATTGGCTTGCAAGTGATAGTAACAAGGGTGGTAAGTATAGTAATTGTAGTAGTGGTAGTAATAGGAATGGTGCAGTGGCATTTGAACTCAGAATGTAGTGACAGACAAAATATCGCAAAGCATTTCATCCAGCCTGCTAACGATTCTGCCAGCTTGCTGCCTTAATAATAATAATAACAGTAGTAGAAGTGGTGGTAATAATAATTTTTTCTATTATAGGCATACAAGACCTGAGATTGTTGGGAAGTGGGGTAAGTTGATTACATTGTCCCCAGTGCTCAACTGGTACTTATTTTAGTGGCCCCAAAAGGATGAAAGGCAAAGCTGACTTTGACAAGATTTGAACTCAGAATGTAAAGACACGATATGCCACTAAGCATTTTGTCCAGCATGCTAATGGTTCTGCCAGCTTGCTGCCCAGAGAGAGAGAGTGAGAGAGAGAAATTCTTGTTGGTGTTAAGCTCTGTGGTTTAGTCAGAAAAGGAAGGGCAACACTCTTGGGTTTTTCATGGCTTTTGAAAGTAGTGGGGAAAAGGGAGACGGCAGTGGTCCTCCGACAGAAAACCCGGCCTGAGTGTTTCCTATAGAATGGACCATCTATGTTCTCTGCCCCAAATTTAGAAATATAATAAGTT
>NC_068981.1:97901755-97902077 GCF_001194135.2 Octopus bimaculoides | reverse complement strand
TGTACATCCACAGAATCACAAAATCTATTTTATAGATATATACAGCATATTATAATGACCGACATGTGTTTCCGCTGCAGTAACTATTCACTGTTGCAAATGCAACCTTGCAATATTGTCAGTGCAGCTTCATCAAGATCTGTCCATTTGGTCATCAATCAGAAGAATTCACGGAATGATTCACAACTAAATGTAGTCACGGACGTTTGATACTGGCCGTTGTGGTTAACCATTCGCTGGAACTTAACTGAGAGCTAATACAGCATCCACCTGGATAATATATCCCTCCAAACTCACTTTCATATATATATATATATATATA
>NC_068981.1:97900769-97901745 GCF_001194135.2 Octopus bimaculoides | reverse complement strand
TTCAACTTTACGATGAAAGTAAACAAAGTTTGTTCTTTTTTTTTAGAAGCATTGAGATGTATTGTAAGATATTGTTTGTAAGTTGAATATATATTTATATATGTATGTATGTATGTATATATATATATATGTATGCATGTATGTATGTTGAGGGGCATAGGCTGAGATGACGGTAGCTAACCTATGATGAAGCACTAGCCTAATCTTAAGTACTCTGTCACATATTCTGACTACTTCGATTATATACATATATGTGTATATATGTGCACATACATATATACATATGTGTATATATTTGTATATACATATGTGCATGTGTGTGTATATACATATGTGTGTATATATATATATATATATTGGAATATATATGCATGTATACATGTGTGTATATATGCATGTATATATATGTATATATGTATAGACCAAGAAAGAGAGAGTTGGATAATATTGTGCATTATTGAACCATGGACAGAATCTCGCATCTTAGCTGTTGTTCTGCCTCACCATGCCATTAACCCACTGGTTTACTGGGTCTCCCACTTCTAGGTTCAGTAAAAAATGAGATATTTAAATCTAACACAGCATCAGATCATTATTGAGAATAGATTTAAATAAATATCCCATTTTTAAGCTTGTTCTTGTTGCTGCAGAGACGACCTTCTGAATAAAGGTATTTATAATTAGTTCAATAGCATTGCAAGATGATAGAGGTTTCAATCTCTATCTAGAAATATATCTTTTAACATTTTTGTATAAACGAAAAAAAAAAATAAAAAGACTCTCGTCTCCTTCTCTCATCCTGGCCAGGATTAAACCCCAGACAGGACAGTTCAGAATGTCCCCCTCACCCATTTCATCTACACTCACCTTTACCTACCAGTCTACCAGGTCCCCCCACTGATAATGGAGTGAAAGCCCTTAATTTCTTCTGGGACTATTGCATTATGCTTGAGTCCAGCACTCCCAATCTCTACTG
>NC_068981.1:97896480-97900759 GCF_001194135.2 Octopus bimaculoides | reverse complement strand
CACAGCATTAAATCAATAATAGAAATAGATTTAAATATCTAATTTTTAAGTTGTTTCTCAGGTGTTGGTTTGATGGCCTAATAGGTAAAGGTGTTAGTAATTTAACCAATAACATTGTATGACAGTAGAGGTTTCAATCTCTATCTAGAAATATATCTTTTAACATTTTTGTATAAACGAAAAAAAAAAATAAAAAGACTCTCGTCTCCTTCTCTCATCCTGGCCAGGATTAAACCCCAGACAGGACAGTTCAGAATGTCCCCCTCACCCATTTCATCTACACTCACCTTTACCTACCAGTCTACCAGGTCCCCCCACTGATAATGGAGTGAAAGCCCTTAATTTCTTCTGGGACTATTGCATTATGCTTGAGTCCAGCACTCCCAATCTCTACTGTTTCACTGACCTTGTCCTCACTGTCAACTTCTTTTCCAAGTATTACTCTCAGTAGATTACCAGACGGCCATAGGTTTCAGGATAGATTCTAGCCATGCTAAACTGTTTGTTAGTTACCCAGGGGCCCAGATCTCTCCCACTCCCTGTTACATCCTCCAGTGTTATATCATTACATTGATGGATGTATGGGTGTCACCTCCTTTACTTGTAAACAATTCAACACTTTGATTATGTTGTTGTTAATTCCTTGCACCCTTCTCTAGATTTCAAATCCACCATCTCTGTTAACACAACTTTGGCTCTATTAACTACACTAAACTCCCCAATTTCATCTTTTTTTACAAATCTATCAATTCCCACTCTTACCTCACAATTTCTCTGTCTCCACTAGCTCTGCAGCTAAAACTTTGATTGAGGTAAAATCTTACCAAATTGTTCATTTCTTTCTACAACATAAATGCCTCTAATCAGCTGTCGATGCTGTTAGCCATTATGCCTTCATTACTGATCCTATCTCTATGCTTCCACTTCATAACCATCACATCTCTGACTTCCCTTCCTCCCCATGTTCCATCCCACCACCCAACATCTGCAGTGCACCATCCTGCACAACTGCCATCCCTCCAGATCTTTTCTGAATATCTCTCTTCCTTCAGAATCTACTCTGCAACTTGGGCAACCTCCTGGTTTGTGTTTTCTTCATCGTTCATCACACCCAATTAGAATCCTTTCTTGTGCTACCACTCTAACTGTAATCCATGTTCCTTTGTTCAGAACATCACTAGCCTATGTAGACATAGTTCTACCTTCCATATCATGGATTGCTTCATCTAAGCCATCTGCTGCTTTAAAATGTCAATTCTGGCTTATTGTCTGCCTGTCTTGTAATGGCATTCACCCAGGAGGGGGTTAAGCTGGCTCCTATTCAGTTCGTTGCATCGTGGGTCAATCCTGGCTTATTGAATATAAGTAAAACTGGTTTTAGGCTAAACGATTGTCCAGCATATCAGCACTGGATTATAGAAACCTGTTGTCCATTACTTTAATTCTCTACAGCACTCTTGTCTCAGCCATAGACAACAATCCATCTTCTGCTTAAATACTTCTGCTTCATTTGGTATCAACAACCAATTTTGTTTCTTCAAAACAACCCACTAATTACATGGACAAAACCCCCTTCACAAGCACTCCACACACACATACTTCATTCCCTACTTCCACACAAACTCACTACAATTTCTCACATACTTCCACACACACACACATTCACACAAAACCTCTCTTAAACATAAATACATATTTCAAGTGATTTCTCCTTTTAATTATTTTTTTATATGTTTCAGCCCAAAAGCTGTGACCATGCTGTAGCACTGCCAGTAATTGTACAAAAATCGTAGATAACATTATTGCACCATACCGTCCTGTTCCAAAACACGAACCACATACAATTAAAACCCTTACGGTTATTTCAAATGCTAGTCCTCACTATCACTGAGGATCTCATTAAGACGAATAAACAAGATACACTCAAACACACTCTGTTCAAATAAGCAAACATAAACACACACACACATAATACAGTCATATAAAACTTTCACATACTTAATCCTCCACCTATTGTTACACACAAATGTATACTCACACATACAAAATTTACAATTCCACCCAGTTACTTCTGGCATTAGCCCTTCATTTGGTTCATCCTATATTGCTGGAGACTATTGATAAACTATTGATTTTATGTACTTCCTGTCCACTATCAATCCCTGACTACATTCTTAATAATGCAATTTTGCTTTCACCTGTCTTAGATACATTTTCTTTTCTTCATTTCTCTTTCTGTCTATCTTGACAAAGGATGACAACTATTCCAAACATTGATTTCTCTTCCTTTCTTTTAAAATGCAATGCATTAGTTTCATAAAACTGCTTAATCCCAGATTAACCCTGGTTGGGTAGACCTGTGATCCAAAGCATTTTAGATGCTGCCATCCCATCTTTTTGTACAACTAAGACTACATGAGTTAATGTGTCCTCTTTTTAAAACAATAGGCATTGAAGTGAGGGAATTTGGTTGCTGTTTTAAGTAAATCAAGTAACTGTTTAGAGGCTCCTTCATCAACTTGTAGTGGTGGCCTCTGACAGTGTTGTGAAGCTGGTGTTGTTAATCATGTATTGTTAGTGTCATTGATAATGATGTATTGTTGATGTTGCCGAATGTTGTCTTTTTGTTCCTGTTGACAATAGTGTTGATATCACTGATAGTGTTGTTGTTCTATTGTTTGATAGTGTTGTATGGTTGAGGTTCTTGACAGTGTTGTGTCTTTCATAGTATTTTGGCCTTTAATAGTATTGTGTTATGGTCTTTGATAGTGTTGATAGAGTTGTGTTAATGATATCACTGATGATGTTCTGTCTTCATAGAACTGTATGGTTGTAGTCATTGATAGTGATTGTCATTAGGAAGGGCATCCAGCTGTAGAAACAGACTGGAATCTGGTGCAGCGCTCCAGCTTGCCAACTCTGGTCAAGCTGTCCGATCTATGCTAGCAGGGAAAACAGATGTTAAAGGATGACGAAGACGAGGAGGTATCATTGATATCATTGATAGTGTTGTTGTGTTGCTGATAGTGTTGTATAGTTCTGACCATTGCTAGTGCTGTTAATGTCAGTGATAGTGTTGAGCTGATATCATTAATAGTGTTGTATTGTCGATATCACTGAAGGCATTCTGTTGCTGTGTTGTTGATAGTGTAGCATTGTATGGTTTATGATCGTTGCTGGTGCTCTTTTACTCTTTTACTTGTTTCAGTCACTTGGCTGTGGCCATGCTGGAGCACCGCCTTTTAGTCGAGCAAATCGACCCCCAGGACTTATTCTTTGGAAGCCTAGTACTTATTCTATCAGTCTCTTTTGCCGAACCACTAGGTTACGGAGACGTAAACACACCAGCATCGGTTGTCAAGCGATGTTGGGGGGACAAACACAGACACACAAACATATACACACGCATACATATATATATATATATACATATATACGACGGGCTTCTTTCAGTTTCCGTCTACCAAATCCACTCACAAGGCTTTGGTCGGCCCGAGGCTATAGTAGAAGACACTTGCCCAAGGTGCCACGCAGTGGGAATGAACCCGGAACCATGTGGTTGGTAAGCAAGCTACTTACCACACAGCCACTCCTGTGCTGTTGATATTGTTGATAATATTGTGTTATGGTCTTTGATGCAATAAGTATGATTGTGGTCCTTGAAAGTGCTATATGACTGTAGTCATTGATAATACTATATCATTGATAGTGTTGTTGTTGGTCCCTGATAGTGCTGTATGGTTGTGGTCTTCCATAGTGTTGTGTTATTGATGTTGTTGAAGCAGTAGATTCTTTCGTTGGTGATTGCTATTTTTTATATATTCATTTATTTATTTTTTTTGTGTGGCAGTGACAGTAAGTATTTGTTAATGATGACACTGTTGTTGTTGTAGTTAGCACTGTTTAGCCCCAGGTCAACTCTGATCAAGCAGATCCAAGATTAAAGACACTCCAGCTGGGCCCACTTATCTATTATTCTGAAACAGTGAGTAGAGGACTACACTGGCTGCTATTTCAAGCAAGTCGTTGGCTTGTTGTGGTGGTATTGTTGGTGATGAGTGCTGTTGTTAGAGATGGTAGTGCTGATGTTGGTGGTGGTGGTGGTGGTGGTGGTGGTAGTGGTGTTGCTGATAGTGGTGGTTGTAGTATAGCTATTGGTGGTGGTAGCAATGTGGTGTTGGTGATGGGTGAGTCAGTGCTGTTGTTACTGTTGTTTAGTGGTGTGATAATAATGGCAGGGATGAAGGTTTTGATGGTGGTGGTGGTGGTGGTGGTGATG
>NC_068981.1:97864025-97895648 GCF_001194135.2 Octopus bimaculoides | reverse complement strand
GGGGGGGGAGTGATGATGTGGTGGCTAGCATGACAATCTTAATGTGTATAGTTACAGGAAAAGAGTTAATGCTTTAGTTATGTAGTAGTGGCTAGGTTGGTGGAGGGGAGTAATATGGTAATATGGTTGCCAACATGATGGAATCATGTGGTGGTCTACATAGTAGACAACGTGATGTGGAGGCTAGCATGACAGATTGGGATGTAGCCATGAAGGTTCTGAAGTAAATAGTGAAGAAAGGAAGGAAAGAATGAAAAAAAAAATGTGTGTATATGTGTGTAAGTCCATCTAAATGAAGAATTATGTAATAGTCTTGTGTTTATATTATTTTGTTTAAATTTTTCAAAGTAGTGCTGAATGTATAATTGTGGTGTATTTAGCATGTTGTACTGTATTTAATGTAATGTATTTGGTGCGTTTTGTTGTAAGTATTTTGTATGTTGTGATGTGTGTATATGTGTGCAATGTAAAGCATGTAAGCATCAAGAGAAGTGTGTCTAATTGTATCTGGTGTATACTGTAGAGCAGGGGTTTTCAAACTGTGGTCTGCGGACCACAGGGGGTCCGCAAGGACAAGACAAGGGGTCCGTGAACAGCAAATACTTTTTATGAGCAATTTGATTTTATATATGGTTTTTAATTGAAATCTTTTAATTGACAATAAACCTATTTGTTAAATACTGTTAAATAAATAAATGTAAAAATATGTTAATTTAAGCAAATATTTATGTATAAATTTCATAAGCGTTTATAAGGGTAAAACCTGAAATATAAAGGGGTCCGCAAGTCAAAAAGTTTGAAAACCCCTGCCGTAGTGTATGTATAGTGCAGTGCAATGTGTGTGTGTTGCTGTTCTTGCTGAGTGTGTGTTGTGCATCAGATATTATAATGGTAGTACTAGAAGTAGTAATTGCTGTTGTTGTATGGCTGTTATGTTAGTCTTTTCAGTGGATGTTAGGAAGAAACTAGTCATTTAGACCAGTTTGTGGTACGATGCCACTCAGTGACCAGGAGTATTTGCCATGTGCCTCCATACTTGTGTGAAGGACATGAATGAGAGAGTTGGCATTAGTCTGTGGAGTGTATCAAGGAGGTATGCAATGTCCATAAAACATCTGGTTAGAAAAGGCCTTTAACCAGGGTACTGGGCACACCTATGACCTGTAAGTAGCCTGCCGGAAGACCAGATGTAATATACAGATCCAGTGATCTACAATATACAATGTTCTGCCTAGTTGAAAACCACACTGAGTAGTCTGAACATAAGGCATCTTCTTCAGTCTGGCCAAAGCAAAAGTGGGTAAGCTGTAATTGGGTAATGTACAATAGCTGTTTAGGGGCTAAGGAATTTATTGATATAGTGATACTTTTTGTATAATGGCATCAGTGCCAAACAGTAATTAGGAATACATGGACTTTATGTTAAGATATGCTTGTGACATATTTTAACTTCTAAAGGCAAATTCACTGCAATTACTGTGGAGAAAAAAAATGTGTTTTTATTGGGCAGATATGGTGTTTTTACACCTTTTACCATCAGAGAGAATTTTTTTTGTCCCTGATAACTGCAGTGAATTTGCCTTTAGAAGTTAAAATATATCACAAATATATTTTAACTAAGCTAAAGTTTACTCTTTATATGTATGAAATTTTCTTTATGTTAATCATGAATAGGTGAAAGAGATAGATTTCTTACAATAGTACAGCAATTGTTGCTTAACCTTGGGTTGTTCTTGGTCAAATAGACCTATGTATTCTTAAAGTCAGTGCAATTGTAACCATTTCATGATTTTTTTTCTATATCTATGAGTGTGTGTCCTAGTTTTTAGATAGGTACACTGTGTTATTGAGTACTGTCAGAAGTGGTTAAAAGAGTTAGTGTCAGGAAGAGTAACCAGCTGTAAAACTTTGGCTCAAAATGTCCTGTCTTTCACATGCCAGCATGAAAAAGTAAACACAAAACCAATGGTGACAAGGACTACAGTAGTCAATGTGTCCTTCCTTTTTTAAGATGGTGAGATTTGATGAGATTTGGCAGCTATCTGTAGCAGGTCAAGTGATCATGAGAAGGTTCCTTTATTGGCTCAGCATATGCTGGCTACATACATAGTACAACACTGGTGACAATATACAGAATTCTGATCCTGAGACTGGTACTCAACATTCTATTGATTTCATCACCTTTGGTTCTCCCACAAACCGTTCTCTCTGAAAACTCTTCAAAATTTCTTTAACCCAACAACTATAGCTATAATTATTGCTGTGGTGCTGAGTGTGTGTACATATAACTGGTCCACCCAGCAGTAACTCTTTAAGCCAGCTATTCTTATCTGACCACTGTTCAATTTTAACATTGCTAAGACCATAACTTTGCTGTGGAGGAGTATAGTTGATTGAACTGATCGTAGTAAATGACTGGTACTTATTTTATCAATCCTGAGGGAATGAAATGCAAAGCAAACCATGACAGAATTTCAACAAAGAACACATTAAAGAATAAACCCAAAGCCATTTGAAAATCCTATGCATGTACACACGTACAGACAGACAGACAGACAGATACACAGACACAGACACACACACACACATACATACACCCTCTATCTAGCCTCATCCACTATTTATACACTATTTTCTATAAAATGATGCAAATTAAGACACTGATAGATTGTTAATGAGGTTCAGCTCAATAGTAGGTGTCCAATAAATAAGTACCAGAT
Source organism: Octopus bimaculoides (assembly GCF_001194135.2). Taxonomy (NCBI): domain Eukaryota; kingdom Metazoa; phylum Mollusca; class Cephalopoda; order Octopoda; family Octopodidae; genus Octopus; species Octopus bimaculoides. Next base: position 97,892,928 of record NC_068981.1, on the reverse strand, counting down.
CTTTTGAGAATATTGCATACAAAAACCTAGAGTCCTATCATAGGTGAATCATTGGTTGATCTGCTCGGTGTAGCAGAAAAGTTTCCCTCAAGAAACTCTCCAATGTCTTTTGAGGACTACATGTTTTTAATTCCTAAATATTAGGATAGTAAGCTCACAATGAACATGAGATGGCCATGACTACAACATGGATGGAATAATTGCTTTCCTTGGCTGTCTTTGCATTAGAGATCTGCTTAATTGGAGCTGACTTGTACCAACCATCAAAGGCAGTAAAGAAGTGAATCAATCACCACAGTGACTTTGGTCTAGTTGTGGGTATTGATGTTCAATCACCTTGTGCTACATTTAGCCAGATCCTTGAATCTCCTCAGAGTCTAACTGAATTTCTTGTACTACCAAACAGCTATGTGCTTTTGTCTTGATAATTGAGTTTCTTCCATTCTTTAGACACTCCAAAGCCAGCAGAGGTTTCATTGCACCAATATTTCTTTCATGCTAGGAAGCTTGGCTTTCTCTATGATGGTAGTCTTCCTGATCATTTTTTTTTTCCATATGACATGCATGATCTGTCTCAGGAGTCTCATCATGAATGTATACAATTTTCTTACCTGTTCTTAGTATATCATCCATGCCTCAAACCTGCACAATAGTGGAGAATACTATTGCTCAGTATACTTTGCACTTTACTTACTAAACAATACATTAATTATTCCACTGTATCACTAGCTATCATGAAATTACTGTAGGAATTGTTAGCAATAGAAGATACTAACTGAATACTGCTATGTTGACACATAGATACCTAACAATAAAATAACAATTATGGGTTCTAAAAACCTTGTAAATTGACAGGAACATTTTTTAATACTGATTTCTTACAATGGCACAAGATCATAAATTTGTAGAGGAAGGGCAGATTAGCATCAATTAATCCTAATACACTACTGGTACTAATTTACACTGGATGGGTAGATGGTAGTGACAAGTATGATAGAATGTATAGAAATCTAACTAAATACTTTAAGGCATTTATAGTCAGTCACTCAGCTTCTTTGACTACTCCACTGCTAGGTCTGTTCAGTTTTACATCTACTTTTCCATGCTGGCATGGAGTTGACAAAACTTATTGAGACAAAGTTTCTATAGCTGGGCGTCATTTCTGTTACTAACTTTTACTCATTTTCCAAGTATAGTAGTGGCTCTTGCTTGATCCAATGCTCTTCCACTGATCCAATGGAAGCTAAAACTTAAGAGACCTTTACTTCCTGGAGATTGTAAACACAGACACCATTTTTTCATTCAAATACTATTAATAACAAAAATGGAATATTCATTCATTCATGCATACACACACATGAACAACAAGCTTCTTCTAGTTTCTCTCTATCAATCCCACTTGTAAGATATCTGATTCCAGGAGAAGACACTTGCCCATGGTGCCACACAGTGGGACCAAACATGAAAGCATGTGGATGTGAAGCAAACTTTGTGACCACAATATAACTACCTGTTGCTTTCCTATATCTGTGCCTACATCATGCCTAGGCCCGTCTATATATTTGTATATGTAAACATGTAAGCAGTTTAATTATTGGCTCGTCTATCTTTCATATAAGGGAGAAAACCATAACAAAATTGTTTTGTTCCTTTTTTTTTTCATTTTTCTTTCTTTTCCTCTCAAAAGTGGAAAGGTTTTTATTCACACAACAATTGTAGCATAGTGTATTTATTCACAGGTGCAGGTCCAGAAAGAGCATGAAAAGACAAGACTCTTTGGAATCTAGGTACTACACACATGAAGTGTGATTGACACTACAAATTCAAGGACTGCGCTGAAAAATTTCTATAATACACTGAAATAAGCAGATTGGCTATCCAGAAAGAACTGTAGAAAGAATGAAAATTAAATGTGTGATAGATCTTAACATGAAGTTCTTCCATTGGGCTGAAGCAAGTTGAAATTAGGTTCAAAATAGCTTTAGCCAACTCTATGAATCAAGTCAACGAAGTCAACTTTGCAAAAAGCAGTAGACAATTGAAATATCTACGAGGAGAAAGAAAGATAAGAAAAGGAGTAAAAAACGGGGAATAAATGAATAAATATGTAGATAAAATAATACAAAAAAAACCTTATGTAGACAAGCATCTCCCACCACACAGAAAAGAAAAAATATATAAGCACACACCATTATGGAGTGTAAATAGGGGGAAAGCAGAAATAGAAGAATGAGTAAAAATAAAAAGAAAGTTGTGTTGAATTAACCAGCTGGGTTTTTACTTGCGGCTGATATGACATAGCAGTGGATCTTCTCACATAGGTCCACAGAAGAGATTAGCAAAAATGGAACACCATCTATGAGAAAGACAAGCCAAATAGTTGAAAACAAGCAAAAAGAAAAGGTAAAAAAAGAAAAAATTGTCTCTGATAGGTGTGAAAATTTTGGGATGAGAGGAAAATATCTGTGGAGTGTTGGTTTTTGACGAAAGAGGAGAGAATTAAAACAGTTGTAGCATGTAATTTTCACAGTTGCTGCTTGGAAATCTTTCAGCCATCTTTCCCAGAAAGAGTTGATTAAAGGAGCTTGCTGTTTGTTATTTAGCGTTTAGCACAGACAAAATAATAGATGTACATGTAGCCATGATCTCATTGACCTTGGTAAGCAAGAAAAACAAAGACTTGCATAATATTTCTTTTTTTAGGTAGAGAGGAAAAGAGGAGAAAGAGAGATGTGATAAGAACATGATGAGGCTAAGACAATTTTTAAAAGGTGATATTTATCAATGATAAATAATGTTATATAATAAGGTGATTATATTATATTTTATTGGTTAAAGTGGATTTAATCTAAATTCAATGGGGTTCAAATGAAAAACTATCATTGTAATAGTGAATGTATTGGCAGATAAGTAAAGGTAATGGTGATAGTGGTAGTCACAGATGTGGTAGTAAGAGTTGTAGTAGTAGTAGTACGAGCAACAGTAAAAGATGTGTTAATGACAGCAAAATTGGTTGTGATATTAATAGTAATTATGCTAATTGTACCTCATTGAAGTTATTATCTTCAATCAGATAGAGATGAACTGATTCCATGGTAAGAAGAGATTGGTTGAATACTATAAGAAGTCACCAGACACTCCAGTAAAGTTAATGTCCAAGCAAAGATCATCCTATTTTTATTGTGGTCACACTCCCTTAAGATTGCAGGTAGAACCCTTCTGCAGGTGAAGATTAATTCAATCCTTGCTGCCTAATTCAGGGAATCATACAAGCTAAGGGGTAAAAATGCATGTGACTCTGAGATCCCTGCTGATGATACAGAAGGGTTTCTGACATTGAATAGATTCAGAAGAGCTTGCAATATTTCTGAGTAGCTCCTGCAGTTTCTGCACGGAGCAAAACATCTTTGATATTTATTTCACCTATTTTAAAGAAGGAAGACAGTTTTTTTAAGGGAGACCTGGCTGTTACATTGAGCAGGTCAAGTGATTATACAGAAACTTCTCTGGCTCATAGCAACTATTCAAAGTGGTTAACCTTATCAAAATTGTAACATTTTTTCTTTTCTCCACTTCCATGGGTATGTTGGACAATCACAGGTAAGTTCACCGCCATCAATTCACCGCAGGGAAAGTTCACCACCATCAATTCACCATGAGGAAAGTTTACCAAAAAAGTATACCCAAAGTATCTCACCATTAATAGTTAAAAACATTTTTATTGAAGAAAAAAAAAAAAAAAATGGTGAATTGATGATGATGAACTTTCCCTGTGGTGAATTGATGACAGTAAACTTACCACACATGGGGTACTTACTGAGGGTGCTGAAAAGTTCCTGGCTAGGGTGTCACAAAAGGCATGGTTGGAAGTTCAACCTTCCAAATTTTTTCATAGGGATCAGAAAAACTGAAGGACCACTGCAATAAGTGTGTGAATCTGAGAGAGGAATATGTTGAATAAAATCATAATTAACTGATCCTCCTGTATTTTTTACTTACCCAAAGCCAGGAACTTTTCAGCACCCTCTTGTATATTGTTATTCATTAAATTCATTAATATTTCCTCATCTCATACATGAAGATTAATGTCTTGAGATTTATCTTAACAATTATTTCTGTATTGTTTCCTTCATTAAATATCTGTCATTGAGAGCACTTTTCACACAACATTTATCACTTACATACATATATCCACATCAGAGCAGTCATTCCCCATTCACTGACTGATATCTTTAATGCCAAACTGCTCTTGCGGCATCACAATGCTCTACCTCTCCTGGTATTGTTAACTCAGATTTAACATAAATGGGGGATTGGTATTATGCCTGGATGTCTTTGCCCCGATTCTAACCACTCTGCTGTGAAAATGAGACAATAGTCCTTCAGCTTAATCATTTCCTCACCAACAATACTACATTATGTACAAACTATATTCAAACTCTACACTTGGGCATGATGTTTCTCAGTAAATATTGTAACCTGACACTCTGTCAGTTATGTCAACGAATTTTCCAGTTGATCAAAACAATGGAACAGCTTGTTTGTGAAATTAATGTGCAAGTGGCTGAGCACTACAAAGACATGCATATTTTTAATGTAGTTCTCAGGAAGATTTGGTGTGACATAGAATGTAACAAGGCTGGCTCTTTGAATTACACAGGTAAAACTCATTTTTTGTCAGCTGAGTGAACTAGAGCAACATGAAATAAAGTGTCTCGCTCAAGGACAGGTGCTGCTGGGAATTGAACTCATGACCTTATGATTGTAAGCTGGATACCCCTAACAAGTAAGCCATGCATAAGTATTATCATCATCATCATCATTGTTTAACATCCGCTTTCCATGCTGGCATGGGTTCGACGGTTTGATTGAGGACTGGCAAGCCAGTAGGCTATCATAATATATTATAATAACTTCTTGCAAACAGACATTAAACCACATTAGCCAGACCTCTGTATTTTTCAGAAGGATCTGAAAGAATATTTATAAGTAATTCATTTTGCTGCTACACTGAATCCCCTTCCAACCAAACAGTCTGTGTTTCCATTCTCTTGTATCAATAATGGACATGGAGCGCATATAGCTGAATCACAAAGCCTTAAACATCCTGTATCACCAGAAGGTCCTTTTAGTTATCTGGTAACATAGAAATACTCAATAAACCAACACCAGTAACATTAAATTCACACTACACATGGAATATAGTTCACATATCTGACTCATGTCTCACCAGTAAAATCCTCTACAGCCACATCAACACCTGGCTGAAGGACCAAAGTTGTTCCAAGACCAATTAAATGCTGCTTTGAAGAAGAGCAACATCAATTTTGCCTTTCATTCTTGTGGGGTTGATAAATGATGTCTAAGGGAGTAGACAGGTAGAAACAATTAGGATACCTTGCAGTATTTGTTCTAACTCTTTGCATTCTGAGTTCAAATCCTGCTATAACCTACATGGATGGTAGACTTAATTCATCACCTAATCACTTGGTTTACAAACATACACACATCTATATACACAAACATACATACATACATATATATATATATATATATATATATATATATATACACACACATACACATATATATATATACATACATACACACACACACACACACACACACACACACACACACACACACACATATATATATATATATATATACACACACATACATATATATAAAACCAAAATAAGCAACAAGTATATCCAGAAGTAATGCAATATGATCGTTTCAAGCAACTCCATTTAATTGAACAATGTAACCACTACATCAATTTAACAGAGCAATCCTCAGCTGCATAAAGACATAGAATTGAATTAAATTAAAGCAGATGGACACATTAGTATAATTTTACCTAAACCCTCCAAGAAGGTAAGGAGACAGACAAAGAGCATGCTGTTTTCACTTCAGCTTAGAAGCTACTAAGGTATCAGGAAGAAAGACTTGTTAGAGATCTAGCTTGTTACTGTTTTCTGGGGTCAGTTTTAATTTATAGTCTTGTTTATTAAATCTTTGTACATCAAAATCTAAGGCTAAAGAACAACGAGCAGTGTCTGTTAGGAAGGGGGCTGAGGGAGTCGATAGAAATCATAGTGGGTATAGTCATTAAAGTATCAAGATTAATTTGAAGCAATATAATGAGATTTGGTAAAGGAAATCTTAAATCAAGATGTTAGCTGACAATTAAAGGGGCAAGCCACTAGTCGACCATTGATAATGATACAGGGGAAATTTTATCATGGGGCACTATAGTTAAATATTTTAAACAATATTGCCATATTGTATAAAGTTAAAATTTAGTGTTATTCAGAAGATTATTAAGAATTATATTATAACAAAAGGATAAAATTTTTTTGAATACTTTTGAGTATACACCAAATTTTACCACAATAGAGGGAGGAAAAGAAATTACATAGAAATAGTTTAATATTTATATATATCATATACTTAAATGCTAACTTATTAGATGGTATCTGTGAAGATTGATCATTGGTATTTACTGGTATTTAATAAAGGAGTACTGAGGCAAAAGAACATGCTAACTGTATATTAATTAAATTATAATCTAAGCAGTTTATTTTAAGTTGTGAAGATAGCGGTCTTGTTTTATATAAGCTAAGTATGAATTTATAGGGGTACAAAAAATTAGGTTTATTTCATAAATAAAGGCTATTATAAAATAATAAAATGATTAGGTAGAGCAGAACACCACAGAAAAAGAATAAAATAGCTAAATCACTAAAACCATGATAAAGTATATATACTTCATTAACATCAATAGAGAAGATTTATAGAAAATGTATAATAATTTAAGTATTTTAAACTAAAAATTGTTTATTTACTTATTTAGCTTGTATCAATAAAGACTGATACCTGGTATTAGCTAAAGGAATATTGATGTTATAGGACATTCTAATTATATACTAATTATAAACTAAGAGGTATATTATAGGTTTTAAAAGTTATTAGTGTTAATCCATACATGATATAGTTTCTTAGGGGTACTTAAATAAAGGCCCTTAGAAATACTATGATCAGGAGGGTGGAACACTTCAAGAAAGGGATAAATAAAGTAATTACTAAAACCATTTTAAACAATATTGCCATATTGTATAAAGTTAAAATTTAGGGTTAACAAGAAGATTATTAAGAAGAATATTATAACAAAAAAGGATAAAATTTCTTTATGAAATAGACCTAATTTTTGTACCCCTACAAATTCTATTTTTAGCTTATATAAAACAATACCGGTATCTTCACAACTTAAAATAAACTGCTTAGACTATAATTTAATTAATATATAGTTCAACATGTTTTTTCACCTCAGTGCTCCTTTATTAAATACCAGTAAATGCCAACTGATCAATCTCCATAGATACCATCTAATAAGTTAATATTTAAGTATATATTATATATAAATATTAAACTATTTCTATGTAGTTTCTTTTCCTCCCTCTAATGTGGTAAAATTTGGCATATACTCAAAAGTACTCAAAGAAATTTCATCTTTTTGTTATAATATTATTCTTAATAATCTAAATAACCCTAAATTTTAACTTTATACAATATGGCAATATTATTTAAAATGATTTTAGTAATTACTTTATTATCCCTTTCTTAAAGCGTTCCACCCTCCTGATCTTAGTATTTATATTGGCTTTTATGTAAGTAACCCTTAAATTTTTAAGTATTCTCTACACTAACACTCATATTTTCCTCACCCTATTCTGACTGTGAGGCTGTTATTACTCTCTCCCTCTTTCACTCTCTCCCTACATCCCCCTCTCTCTGTGTCCTTCTTCATTGGTTTACACAGATTATTGACTATGCTCTATATTCTCTGTGTACAAGGTAACTTTCCTCCTCTACCTGTACTGGTGCCATGAGAAATATGCTCTGTATACATGTGGTTGTCAAATGAACAGAGAAAGCATAGGACTGTGAGGTTCTTATAGTCCTGCCTCACCGAGGACTTTTCAATCTTTCAAGTGCTGTGCCATGAAAAAAATGCATCTAGTATTACTCTTTAAAGTGGTTTGTACTAGGAAGTGCATTCAGACATAGAAACGAAAATGAATGACACATAACAAACACTAGTGTATAGGAGCAGTGATTCCCAATAATAGATTATTCAAACTGTCATGATCATCCAACCCATGCCAGCATGGAAAGCAACTGTAAAAGGTGATGGTGATGATATCATCAAGTTTTTTTTTTACTTACACTTTTCCATGTTAGCATGGGTTGGATGGGAATTTTTGAAGCACTGTTTTATGGCCAGATGCTTTTCATGATATCAAACTTTTAGTTACCTCTTGCAACACACAGGGATAGTGTACCTATTCTAAAAATCAGACTGCACATGGTGTCTGTCGGTCTGTCTGTATGTATGTATGTATCTATGTATGTATGCTTACACATGTGAACATTTTAAGTTTAAAAAAACTTAATATGACTTCAAGTTTCTGTTATTTCATTTCCAGGTCAACTGCTCCAAGCAAGACACAAGGGTGCACCAAGTTAAATTGAATTTCTCAAGAGGAAATAGATATTCAGTTTACTCACCTCACACACACACACACACAAAGATATATAAAGATATTTACATACATACATGTATACACACACTTAGGTTTATAATCATGCACATGTATACATGTATGTTTGTTTTAGCCAAAATAGGTAAAGACATATATGAAGCAATTTTAAAATGTTAAAGTTTTAAGCATAATGGTACCCTATTTAAATACTATGGAGCAAAACAGGCAATATCTCCACAATATTCTACTACTGTTGTAGAATTGGCAACGTTTCCAGAATATTTTGGTCTGATCTGCAGTAATTTTGTGATAATAACTAACATCTTGAAACTGAACAATCTTTCCAGGCTGCAGAAAAACCAATCAGTGAAAGCCGCAGATGGTAGTGGAAAAAGTTGAAGATGACTAAGATGGTTTATGAAGAAAGAAATGTAACTGATAGAGATAGAGAGCATGGTGACATGGAGACAGTTTGAGGCGGCTATGGTCATAGAGAGGAATGGCAGGAAATATGTTTAAAAGTTGATGAAAGGAATAGAGGTGGAGATTGTGATGGTGGTGGTGGTGCTATCCTCAATAGACAAAACACACACAAAAAAAAAACAATAGATCTTGTGGACAGGCCTTGTTACAGAGAGAGAGAGAGAAAGAGAGAAAGTATTGTTTGAACTGTGTAAATATGGATCTGTGCTGAGCTCTTTCCTATGTCAGACAACCTGCCCTGGAGGGGTGGGAGTAGTGCAAGAATAAACAGTCCATGAGATAAGAATCAGCATGAAAATTGACAATTCCAAGAAGTTATTCTTTACACTGCAAATGTGCCAAAGCTATTCATCAGAAGTTGCTTTCAAAAGTCTGAACATAGTTTGTGGTTGATACAAGGTGTCAACATGGAACGCTGAATTACCATTGTCAAAGTTGTCATAATTGTTTCTTTGCAACAGTTTTCTCCTTTCATTATCATCATCTATTCTTTTAATCCACTTTTGTATTTCTTACCAGAAGTCTAAAAGAAGACTGTTTTCTTTTTTTTTTTTTTTTACAGAACTTTAAAACTACTTTTCTTTATTTATTTTTATCTATTATTACCCATTTGAAAAGCTCAAGTCTCCTTAGCAAGTTCCATTATTTCAGTTAGGATTGGCACCCTTTATTTTGTTATATAAGTGAAGTATGATAATTAGATAAAAGCAGAAAGAACTTGAGACAAGAGTTATTTTGTGTGAAAATAACAGACAGTTGTTGATTCTCCCTCTTGTTGTTTCCATTATGTCTAGTTACAGGAGAGATCAAAGCTTCAGTTAAAGTTTCTTGGCTTGAAATTATCCAAAATAATTCCAATAAAAAGAAACGTTTTTCATAAATATCACACACTTTACTATCACACACACATGTATGCTTCTTGACGACTTCCCCTGTGGAGAATGCAAGACACCTGCCATTACATTTTACTTTACTGGAAATTTCGACATGAATGATATTCAATATTTTGGGGGAGGATGTCACATTTGGAATGACTGAAGTGGAATTTTATATAATAGTAGACTTTTATCTTTCTTTCTCTGTCTGTCTGCCTGTCTCGCTCATGCTAACATCAACAGAACCATTAGCATTATCTTTGTCAAATATTACAGAAGTAAAACTGTGTACCTGACAAATTTTACACACTTCAAAGGTTACATTTGTGAAATGTTTACACGTATCAAACATTACATCACCCACATCAGGCACATTTTAAACTTATGCACAAATGGCTACAAGACCTAATCACACTGACACATCAGACACTGTTCATATCCAGAGTGCTGGATGTAATTGTGTTGTTGTGTTAGAATTATACAGGTTATTTCAGGGACATAGGTCAACTTATAACTGGCCAGATCTACTCAACAATAAGTTATAAGTGATGCAGACATGGCAATGTAGCTGAGAATTTCATTTCACAATCACAATTCTGGGTTTTATCCTGCTGCAGGGCACCTTGGACAGGTGTCTTCTGCCATAACCTCAGGTTGATTTGACTAATCTATGGCTTCCAACAGACTTTTATCTCTTGGGTCAGAAGCCTCTTGTCTGATCACACTATTATAGCACACAGAGAGTTCTCTTTTAACATATGCTACATCAACTCTAGTGTGCTCCATAGCTCCATGCTTACACTTCTTACCAACATTAATGACAGCAGCATACCTGTTTTTGTCCACATTCTTGATTACCCTCTCTCTCTCTGGCTGGGTAACCATGTACCTTCTCTCCAGCAAGACACCTGTTTCTTCTTTCTTTTTTTATTGCCCACAAGGGGCTAAACATAGAGAGGACAAACAAGGACAGACAAAGGGATTAAATCGATGACATCGACCCCAGTGCATAACTGGTACTTAATTTATCAACCCCGAGAGGATGAAAGGCAAAGTTGACCTTGGCAGAATTTGAACCCAGAACATGAAGACAGACAAAACAGTGCTAAGCATTTTGCCCGGCGTGCTAATGCTTCTGCCAACTCGTCGCCTTCCAGCAAGACACCTGTTTCTATGCCTCTGTCACATTCTAACCTTTCATCATCTGGCATGTGATAACCTCCTCCAATTCCCCATCCCCTCTCAAAGGATCTTTGTCTTGCAAGTTACTTGGTGACCCAAGTTATGTGCCAGTGTTGGTGCCACGTAAAAAGTATCCAGTCCACACTGTAAAGTGGGTGACGTTTGGAAGGACATCCAGCTGTAAAAACCATACCAGAACTGACCTCGCCTGTGCTTGTGCCACATAAAAAGCACTCAGTCCACTCTACTGGGTGGTTGGTGTTAGGAAGGGCATCTAGCTGAAAAACCCTATCAAAACAGACACAGAAGTCTGGTGTAGTCTTCTGTCTGGTCGGCTCCTGTCAAACTGTCCAACCCATGCCAACATGGATAGCAGAGGCTGAACAATGATGATGATGATGCCATCACCTCAAGCAAACCTAATTCTTATATAGGTGATACCATTCTTTCCTTTCTCCTACCCTTCCCCATACAGATGTCAATCACATTTAACCTAGATATCTCACATCAAACCGGCAATACTACCATGAACAGAAATCTCCTATATATTCTCCAATGAGGACATGATAATCTTGTTTCCATCAAAAATACAAACACACAACCAATGCACAGAACAAGAAAATAGTCTTCAACCTCAGACTGCATGTGAAAGAAAGCCATACAACATATTTGCCCGTCCTTCTTCTCCCGAGGCCAATAAAATAAGTAGCAGACAATTAAACCAACAAAAACTTCTGAAGGTAGTGTCCCAGTATGACCACAGTCCAAGAACTGAAACAATATAATCTTAAAGAATAACTAACAAACTAAATATTTTCTAAATGTAAATGAAATACATTTTCTGCTGTTAATTATTCCTTTATTCTTTTACTTGTTTCAGTCATTTGACTGTGGCCATGTAGGAGCATTGCCACGAAGGATTTTAGTTGAATAATCGACCTCAAGACTTAATTTTTGTAAGCCTAGTACTTATTCTATCAGTCTCTTTTGCCAAACAACTAAGTTATGGGGATGTAAACACACTAGCACTGGTCATGAAGCAGTGATGGGAGGACAAACAAAGGCAGGCACGCGCGCGCACACACACACACACACGACAGGCTCCTTTCAGTTTGTCTACCAAATTCACTCACAAACCTTTTGTTGGCCTGAGACTATAGTACAAGGTGCCACGCAATTGGATTGAACCCAGAACCATGTGGTTGGAAAGCAAGCTTTTTACCACATAGAAATATTTTTAAAATCCAGAAACACAAGCATGATATATATATGTGTGTGTGTGTGTGTGTGTATGTGTAAACCATATAAACTCACCATTCAAGTGTATTTATTAATTACAAATTTACTATGAGGTCCATGATCCACGTATCCATTTTTGTTGCCCATTATTCCAAGGAAGGTTGTGGGGATGTAGAATCCTCAGGCACCTACACAGTAGGGCTCTATGAGAAAAGCTACAAGACCTAATCACATTGACACATCAGACATGATACTGTTTATATCCAGAATGCTAGATGTGATTGTGGTGTCATGTTAGAATTATACAAGTTATTAGGGACATAGGTTAATTTATAACCAACCAGATTTACTCAACAATAAGCTGTAAGTGATGCAGATGTGGCAATGTGGCTGAGAATTTCATTTCACAATCACAATTCTGGGTTTTATCCTACTGCAAGGCACTTTGGACAGGTGTCTTCCGCCATAGCCTCAGGTTGGATTCCCAAGTGTGGCCAACTGAGAATATAGATACAATCCACCTATCTTGTTCTCTGTCTACCTCTAGGTCTCCTAAAAGTTGGTCTGGCTTGCTTGTGAATTTTCCTGCTATATTCTAACCACATATCTGTAGTACCAGAGCTGTGATCTTCCAATGCACAGAGATAGTGACTCCACCTGGAGAAACTCCCCGATTTCTGAGCTACATATCAAGTAATGTTACTCCAGAGGTTCTTTAGAGGAGCCCCATTTTGGCTGCTTGTATACATGATCGTCCCCTTTCCATCATTACCCAACATTCATGACCAGAGGTAAGGATAGGCATGTAACTGAATTGAAGATAGCAAGTTTGGCCTTTTTTAGCAACCTCTCCATTTCTGAGTTCAAATATAATCTTAAATGATAAAAAAAGAGGCTGATCTTCATCTGTCTGTATGTAACAACATCTATGTAGAGACAGGGAAGAAGGGGAGGCATCAACAGGGGAGATAACCCCAGTCACAACGAATATTTTGGAGGTAAGAAGGATGAGAGAAAACGTTGTTGGTGAGTGAGAAATAGAGTGTGAGAGAGAGAGAGAGAGAGAGAGAAAGATAGTGTTGCCACCATAGTAACTAGCAGATTTTGATTAAAAATGTGGGAATTTTAAGTGCAAGTCTGACTTCAATAAATTAACTATATGTCTATATATAATACACATAGATAAGTTTTTGGTTGTGTGTGTGTGTGGTAGGGAATTAGTGTTGAAAAGAAAGAGTATCATGATAATTGGCAGAATAAGGGACTATATGTAATACTTCTGAATGAAGTCTAGACAAAATTAATTAACAAAAGGTGACACAAGTATGAAAAGTAATGGAGATGGGGGTAGCAAATGGGAGGCTTTAAAAGAAAAAAAGAGAAAGCATATACAACACAAGACCATTAAAAGCCTGAAGATTAAGTCTATCTAGAGGGAAGTCTCTACATCGGTTGCATGACCTACTAGAAATAGCAGCTAAATCTCCGTCATATTACACGCTACAGTTTTAAAACAACACAGGATACATTGAGTTACGTAGTTGTTTGGGATCTGTACTCTGACTGGAAATATAAGATGGCATGGTCATAGCTGGGTTGTCATCTTTGATTACATATCTGCTAGATTGAGAGTAACACCTATACCATATCACACTGCACATACATTATACAACAGAAATTACAATGTACTACTCTCACATGTGCACACACATACATTATACAACAAAACCTCACAACACTCACATGCACACACAAACACACACACACTACACAACAGTGAACTATACACACACATTATACAACAGTGCACCATACACATATACACACATCACATAATTATACAACAGAATTTCACCACACACAGACACACAAGCATAAGGCACATGTTACACAATAAATCACTACACACACACACACATGCACATTACAACAGATCCTATACACACAAATGCTCATGTGTGCACACATGCACAAAACATACACACAAACACACACTACACAACACAAGCTTACCATACACACATAGAACAGAATCTCACCACACAAACACATTACACAACAGAACTTCACCACATGCAGACACAAAGACATACATACATTACACAACAGATCACTAATACATACACACACATATTTCACAAAAGAACCTCACCATGCATCCATACATTATACAACAGAATTTCAACATCATCGTACACACACATAACTCAACCTCGTCACACATGCCTTTTTTTTTTAAGCCAATGAGAGAGCCTTTTACATGATCACTTGACCTGCAAGGGTGTCATCTACAAATCCCACTCCAGTATGAATAGATGTAAGCATGGCAATGTGGTAAAGCAATTTGCTTTTCAAACAGGACGTCCTAGATTCAATTGGCTGTACAGCACTTTAGGCAAGAGTCTTTCCCTTAGCTTTGAGTAGACGGAAACTGTGTGGAAATCTCTAGGAAGAACTTGAATTTCAACAACAATCCAATGATATGCTTTCGTTAAAAAAAAAAAAATAACACAACAGAACTTACTTTGAAAAGCTCTTCGAAGTAACAAGTCCAGGGGTGTCAACAAAAACCTGCAATCAGAAAATATATCCATGGAAAGTTTATTGCATTTGAGAATGAAAAATTTAAGGAAGGAATGAAACTTGGAAAAGGGTAAACTGAAACTAAGATTAAAAGATGCAAAAAAAAAATTTAACTAATATTGTTTGTGAATATTTTTTTCCATGACTATCATCATCATCATCACCACTGGCATTATCAATATGATGACAACAGCAATGATGATAAAGATGATGAATAAGTACATTTCTGGGCTAGCATTAAGCTTTTAGAATTGAAATGCATTTTACTATAAAGCAAAAATAGAACTTGAAAAATAGAAACGTGAGAAGAAATACCAGCAGAGAGGAGTTGGGCAGATGGTCAAACAGACAGACAGTTAAACAAAGAAGAAGGCAGGAAGACATGCAGTGTGACACGCAGTTGGTCAGTGAAGTGGACAGTGAGATGGGCAATGAGGCAAAGAGACAGGCAAAAAGATGAGATTGAGCAACAGTAATACAGTCAAGCAGTAACAGAGATACACAATGAAAGACAGGGTGGGGGGAGATTGTGAGACAAACAGATAGTGTGGTAGACAGAGTGAAACAGACATTCATAGACAGATAGTGAGATAGACAGATAGAGAGTGAGACAGAC
Source organism: Octopus bimaculoides (assembly GCF_001194135.2). Lineage (NCBI taxonomy): Eukaryota > Metazoa > Mollusca > Cephalopoda > Octopoda > Octopodidae > Octopus > Octopus bimaculoides. The sequence goes on along the minus strand of NC_068981.1, from coordinate 97,877,401 downwards.
ATACAATGAGACAGTGTCACAGTAAAATAGGCAGACTGTTAGACAAATAGATTATGAGACAGACAGTGAGGTAGATAGACTGTTGGAGAGATAGACTATAGGACTGAGAGTGAGTTAGAGACATATAGTGAGATACACATACAGTAAGATAAGCAAACAGTTGTTGAGATAAGAACACAGCCAGTGAAATAGGTAGACAGGGAAAAAATTAGACCGTGGGACAGATAGATTGAGGAATAGATAGACTGTGGAACGGATTGACTGTGGGATAGATAGACCGTGGAACAGATTGTCTGTGGGATAGATAGACTGCAGGACAGAGAGGTTGTGGGACTGATAGACTGTGAGACAGAAAGGCCATGAGACAGACTGTAAGATAGACAAAACTGTGAGACAGATAGATTGTGGGATTGAGAGCAAGACAAAGACATACAACGATGCAGACATACAGTAAGATAAGTAAACAGTCATTGAGACAAGCAGACAGTCAATAAAATAGGGAGACAGTAAGACAATGAGAGAAGTTTGTAAGCAATGAGACAGCTTGACAGGAAGCAGAAAATAATTTCCAATTGTCATCAAAATACATAAAGACAGAGTGTAGTGTTAGACAGTGGTATGTAGATACAGCCATAGTGGACAGTTTTATTATCTAAATTTGTGTGTGAATTACATAATGTAGCATCTTGGGAGACAAACATTGTGGAGAGGAGAGAATGAAAGAGTGAGAGAGAGAGGAAGGAGATAGGGAAAAATAGACACAGGGACAGGGATCACGAGAAGGGCAGAGAGAGAGAAAGAATGGAAGGTAGAGAAGAAAGAGGAAGAGTAGAAAGATAGAGGTGGAGAGAGAGAAAGAGAGAGAATGAGAGAGAGAGAAGAATGAAAGAGAGATAGATAGAGCAAGGATGAGAGAGAATGAGGAAGAGAAAGTAAAAGAAAATGAGAGAGGGTGAGAGAGAGAGGAGGGTGATGGGGAAAAATAGAGACAGGGGCAAGGATAGAGAAAAGGGGCATAGAGAAAGAATGGAAGGTGTAGAAGGGGGAAAGAGGAAGAGGAGAAAGACAGAGGTGGAGGGAGAACAAGAGAGAGAGAGAGAGAGAGAGAGAGAGAGAGAGAAGTGCAAAGAAACAGAAGATAATAATTGAAAAAGTAAAGAGAAGTAACAGCAGGTCAGACATAGCTTTTATTGGTTTATGACGTGTGAAAATTGGAGGGAATCACCAGAAAAATAGGGGACAAAGCTCTTTGTAAGATATAAGAGAACAAAGCTGAGACTAAAGGAAGGTGAGAGCCAGAACTGAAGGGGATGGTGAGAGAGAGAAGAAACTTTTATGTGTGCGTCTAATTTTACATACAGACACATATACAAACATGTATATATATGCAAATACACACACATATATACCTACACACATACATATACATACAAATGCATACATGTACATACATATATATATATATATATATATATACACACACACATATACAAATGCATACATATATATATATAAATGCATATATGTATATACAGATACCTATGTATAGAAATGCATACACATACATACATGCATACACAAACATGTGTAGATATGCACACACACACATACACAAAGAGAGATAGAGAGAGAAATTCAAACATGCCTGGATGGATGGATAGACAGACAGGTTCATGAATGGATGGATGGTGTTTTATATGTGTGTGTGTGTGTGTGTGTGTACAGAGAGAGAGAGAAATAAAAAAAAAAGAGTGGCATAAATAAAGTGATAGATAAATTAGGTAGATACTTTAGGTGGACAGACATGCACATAGACAAATCAGATAGAGTTTAGAAAGGTAGAGCAGTAGATTAGATAAATAGATGATTAGATTATATAGCTAGATAGATGGATGGATGAACAGATAAAACAGAACATGAATACACACAGAGAGATACAGCTACACAGTGTGTTGTTGTTGTTGTGTGTGTGAGAGAGAGAGAGAGAGAGACAGAGAAAGACAATTCAGATAATATAGATTAATAAACAGAACATACACTACTACATAGAGTGCAGTTGTGTGCGTGTTTGTTTGTAGTTGTGTGCGACAATTCAAATATAGATAGATTAATAAACAGAACACACACATACACACATGCATGCACATGCACACACACACACACACATACAGTTCAGACAAATAGAAACATAGTTAGAGAGGCAAAAATGAGAGATTCCATGTTGTCCCTTGGAAAGTGCTCTTACACATTCTGCACATCAGCTCACATACACAAATGCATAATCGCTCACAAGACCAACACACGCATACACACATAGGAGTGTGTGTGTGTGTGTGTAAGGTGGTGGCGGTGTTGGTGGGAGATAACCATTGAACAAATCGAGGTGCAAAGCAAGAGAAATGAATGGCTAGGCCAAATTGACAGCGAGAACATTGGTGCCAAACCAACACGCTCAGGTGACAAATCACATTGCTTGCAGGGTTTGGTTTCTACAGAAAACCACTGTACTGCTTTACTGCCTCTGCTCACTTCAACAGCACCCCCCCCCCCACCAACTCCATTCACCAAACTCATCAGCTTATCCCCATTTACCAAACCATTTTCCTCCAAGAGTTGACAGATACAAGATCATACACACATACACATAATTATGAAAATTTACTCTCTCTCTTTTTCCATGGAAAAAAAAGAAAAAAAAATGAAACGGAAAAATGTTTCTGCATGAGATTGCAGTGATCAATTATAGTAACGTCCAGTTAGTTCATCACTTAAAACATGCAAAGAAAGATAGGTGGGTGACAAGGTATGGTGTTATGGTAGCTGTGCATACGCACGCACACGTGTGTGTGTTAGAGAACATACAAGATTTAAAAAAATATATACGTACACATGCAAATATTCTCCTCATCATAATCATAATATTCACTTTTCCATGTTTGCATAGGTCAGACAGATTTTATTGAGTCAGGTTTTCTATGGCCAGATGCTTTTTCTGTTGCCAGCCTTCACCCGTTTCCAAGAAAGGTGATATTTTCCTGCCATGACCAGACATATTTGTCAGAGAAGACTGGAAACGAACATCCTCTCTAGTTTGACAACAGTGCTTATTTGCAACCATCATGTGATGTCTACACAAGGGCACACACAAACATTTGAACACATTCATATGTAATAAGCTTCTTTCAGTTTCCATCTACCAAACCTACACACAAGGCATAGTTTCTATTATAACTGGGGCTATCATAGAAGATAACCAATGTGCTGCACTAAGAGACTGAACCCAAGACCATATGACTGAGAAGCAAGCTTCTTAAGACACAACCAAACACACACATGAAGGATTGCTTTGGTCCAAGGCTAGAATGCCTGTCATGTCTACATGAAAAATAATAATAAGGCAGAATGCTAAACTGAAAGCATATTCTAATATAGATGTGTATAAGGAGGATTAAAAATGATTTCTAACCGGCTTTCATTGCATGGCAAATTTTGAAGAAGAGGGAGAATGAAAATGTTTTTTACAAAAAAATAAAAAATAATATGTAAAAAAATAAATATACCAATACATAATATTGTCTTTGAGCTTTTAAAGTTCAATGGTAATCCATGTAGATAATTGTTAGAAAGATTAGGATGCATGGAATTAAGAGTTGTGTTTAAAAAGAAGAGTCTGAAAGTTTATGTGTTAAGCAGGAAGTGTGGTGTCAAAACAGGAAGTGTGTGTAAGGGAAGACAATTCTGTGGGTTTTATACTCTTTACATCATCATCACCATCATCATTTAACATTTGTTTTCCATGCTGGCATGGGTTGGACCATTTGGCAAGAACTAGCAAGCCAGAGAAGTGCACCAAGCTCAACCATCACCTTTGGCATGATTTCTAAGACTGGATGCCTTTCCTAATACCAACCACATTACAGAGGGTACTGAGTGCATTTAACATGGCACTAGCACTATTGAGGTCACCAAGTTACTTGCAAGACAAAGATCCCTGAGATGGAGAGTGGTATTGAGGGAGGTGGCCTTGTGCCAGGTAAGGAGAAGTAAGAGTATATACATATATATATGTATATATATATATATATGTGTATATATATACATATATATATTATACACACATATATATACATATACACACATGTGTATATATATATATATATATATATACACACACACATATTTATATGTACACACACATACATATACATACATAAATACATACATGTGTAAATGTGTGTGTGTGTGTGTGTGTGTACATACACACCTATCAAGTCCTAGATTCATTATACGCAGTTAACTGGCTTGATTTTTTAAAACTGATTTTAATGTTTGTTTGTTTTTTTTATTTTTTGCATGCTAGCATGCACTGGATGGCTGGATTTATATGATAATAAAAGACACATGTCTTGACCTATATCATTTCATTTAAGAGGTCCATAATTTGAATATCTGACCTCATCACATTTGTTCATGTCTTACTCTATTTTGAGCATCATTCATTGTCAGCACATGGCACTTCTTTTCTCATTCAACACTCAACATTTATTTGCATCACATATCCACAATTTCATCTTTTCTATTGTGTCTCCTTTTACATCTTACACTAGAGACTTTGCTCAATCTTTTACTGGCCCTCTACAAAACTCATGTATGAAACAAAAAAACTAAGTACCAGTTCTATAGCTGGGATATTGTTGCTGTTACACATACAAGCATCCCAGATTGTATCCAAAAGCTGGCCATCAAACTAACAGGCAAAGACTCACTCACCAGCACATTACAACCTTTGACCTTACAGACATGTTATATCTCCCCACTGACTATCCTATCACAATTACAACAGCCTCTGCTCCTCTGAATTAGCTAGTTGCATATGAAATCTGTCCGAAAGAAACCAAACAGGCGTGTCATCATGGCACTGCATCCAAGTTTTGTTTGACCATGTTTCAAGCCTCTTCCCTCTTAGTACCTCTCTCCAACACTTCAGAACATCCAAGTTAATTTCTTTATTGATCGTCTAATCATGAACAACAGACTCACAATGAACAATGCCCCTCCAATCAGAAAAGATGATCAGTATCACCTTCACATTTCAGTGACTTGGACTTTATTTTTCTTTTGGTTGTGACAATGATAATCCTACTCAACGAAGCAACTGACTTCCTTTTTCTATACCTTCATTATGTCACTTATTATAACACTTTTTAGAAGCCTTTCACCAACATTCCAAGGCTCAAACAACTCATGACTAACTAACACTTGATTCTATTTTTGTTTGGCTAGTGGTAGATGCAGCAACACAATGCATCATCAATTTTACATTTAAAATCATAGAGTACAAACATTTAAAATTGTTTATTTCTTCAGATCCTTCACAGATCTTTAAATATTTCTTTTTGCTGAAACACCAAATTACAGGGATATAAACAAACCTATACTGGTTGTCAAACAGTGGTGGGGGACAAGCACAGAAAGAAAGACACACACACATGCATACATATATATATTTATATATATATACATGATTCTTGGTTCAGTCCCACTGTGTGGTACCTTGGGCAAGCATCTTCTACTATAGCCTCAGTCCAACCAAAGCCTTGTGAGAGAATTTGATAGATGGAAACTAAAAGAAGCCCATTTTATATATATATATATATCTGTGTGTGTGTGTCTTTTTGTCTATGTGTGTTTCCCTATCACCACTTGGTAACCAGTGTTGGTGTATTTACATCCTTGTAAAGTGGTTCACTAAAAGGGATCAATAGAATAGGTACCAGGTTTAAAAAAAAGAGTACTGGGGTTGATTAATTCGCCTAAACTTCTTCAAGGCAGTGCCCCAGCATGGCCACAGTCTAATTACTGAAACGAGTAAAAGATAAAAAATAAAAGATATATATATATATATATACAATGAGTTTCTTACAGTTTCCATCTACCAAATCCACTCACAAGGCCCTGGTCGGCCTGAGGCTATAGTAGAAGACACTTGCCCAAGGTGACACACAATGGGACTGAACCTGGAACCATGTGATGTGGAAGCAAGCTTCTTACCACACAGCTATAGATATATATATGATGGACTTCTTTCAGTTTCTGTCTACTAAATCCATTCACAAGGTTTTGGTCGGCCTGAAGCTATAGTAGAAGACACTTGCCCAAAGTGCCACACAGTGGGAATGAACCTGGAACCATGTGATTGGGAAGCAAGCTTCTTACCACATTGGCAGAGCTGGTAGATGTTAGCTAGAATGATTTTATGGAGTCAATAAATAAAGTACCAGTCTGGTACCAAGGTATGTTCTCTTTTAGCTTTAGAAGAAATCAGCTGTGCTTGAACCTAGAGAGGGATGGACTCTGATGGATTTAGATGTCCACAACATACTATATATGATGGCATCCTTATGACTCCATCAAGAGTTGAAGGCTCAAGGAAGGGAAATGGGGAGGTCATTCAGTTCATGAACACGTGATAAAAAAATGGTCATGCATGAAAAAGAAAAGAATAATCAGAGAGACAATAAAAATGATGCTGTAATGTATTGTTAGTGCTAGTGTCATGAAAAATCTACCTAGTACTCTCTGTAAAGTGGTTAGCATTAGGAAGGACATCCAGCTGTAGAAACCATGCCAAAGAAGACATTGTAGCTCAATGCAGTCCTCTGGCCTGTTGGAGGATTGTTGAACAGTTCATTCCATGCCAGTATGGAATACAAATGCTAAGTAATGATGATGATGAATTCTATTATCTAATGAAGTCCTTAGGAAAAGGACTACATTAGCAATGGAATTCCAAGAAATAATGGTCACAGCTGAAATGCTTTTAATTAAAGGTCTGCATATTCATAGAGGCAATTGACTTTACATGTTCTAATTCCCAATATCTTAACAAAATAAGGAAGCTCGTATGTAGACACCCAGTCTATTAGAAATAGCAGCCAAATTTCTAACTACTTCTAAGGATGCTTTAGATAATGTAGTTCTAGATATATGGTTTGAAAATAAAATGAGATGGCCAAAGGTGGAATGCCTGTGATCAGAGGTATGTTTGATTAAGGTTGCTCTGAGGTTAAACATCAGCAGAAAAGAGACACGAAATGAAATTGAACCTAAGTAAAATTAAGATTTTCTAAATTTTTCAGAACATTCCACAGTAACACATCTCGCTAAGTTAGCTGATTGTTTTGACATTCTCACAGCAAAACAACACTCTAAATAGATTACATTTGTATTGCTTATTTAGGGGGACACAGAAAGAGGTGTAGAGGAGAAGGTTGAGTGCAAATATTAATAATGTAAAAGAAAGGGGTAAAAGATAAAATAAATAAACTATCTAAAAAATAAAATATGTAAAGAAATAAAAATAAATAACAAAATTAGTAAAACACAATTAAAAAATAATAGTAATGTTAATTAACATTGTGTAACAAAATTAAAATTTTTTTTGGTCTTTGGTCAGTAAGTGTTATTTCTTATTTGCTTCTATCTATAAATCAAAGGAAATGGTTGTTATTCCCTTCAAACTTTGCTTTTGTGACCTGGACATTTTCCATTACATTTCAGACAGATTCAGTACTGGGTTGCTGAAGCAGAAATATCGTTACAGCAAATATTCTGCTCAATACCACAAATTTGCTAGTCACTTGATTGACCTTAACCATTTGAGCATGTCCCTTAGTGAACTGTAAAGATGGAAAAAAATGCTACTAAGTGTTTTGTCTGAGGGTTAATGATACCACCAGCTTGCTGTCTTAATAATATTAATCCTTTTTACTATAGGCACAATGCTTGAAATTTTGAGGAGGGGGCACTAGTTGATGACATTGACCCCAGTGCTCAACTGGTTCTTATTTCATCAATTCTGAAAGGATGAAAAGTAAAGTCAGCCTCTGCAGATTTTGAACTCAGAATGAACAAAATGGACAAAATGCTACTAAGTATTTTGTTTGGTGTGCTAATGATTTTGTCAGCTTGTTGCTTTAATAATAATAATAATAATAATGAGTGGCTGTATGGTAAGTAGCTTGCTTATCAACCACATGGTTCTGGGTTCATTCCCACTGTGTGATACCTTGGGCAAGTGTCTTCTACTATAGCCTCAGGCCAACCAAAGCCTTGTGAGTGGATTTGGAAGATGGAAACTGAAAGAAGCCTGTCGTATATATGTATATATATATATGTGTGTGTCTGTCTGTCCGCCCAACATCGCTTGACAACCGATGGTGGTGTGTTTGCATCCCCGTAACTAAGTGGTTTGGCAAAAGAGACTGATAGAATAAGTATTAGGCTTACAAAGAATAAGTCCTGGGGTCGATTTGCTTGACTAAAGGCGGTGCCCCAGCATGACCGCAGTCAAATGCCTGAAACAAGTAAATGAGTAAAAGAGTAATGGTTTCAAATTTTTGCACAAGACCAACAAGTTTAGGGGTGGGAGTAAGTTGACTACATCAACCCCAGTGCTAAACTGCTATTCATTTCATCAATCCCAAAAAGATGAACTGCAAAGTTGACCTCAGTGGTATTTGAATTCAGAATGTAAAGATGGATGAAAAGCTGCTAAGCATTTTGCTCAGTCTGCTAGCAATTCCACCAGCTCATCACTTTAATAATGATGATGATGATGATGATAATAATAATTATGGCACACAAAGATATGTTTGAACCCGGAAACTATCCACCTCCACTGCTCCACCCAATCCTTTAATATTCGCCACCCAACAGACTCCCTACAACTTCCACTCCATCTCCAGGCAAGCTGTAATTGACAAGGGAAAGAAGGAAGTGAAAAGTGACATGAATTTCAAATATTCATATCTACTTCTGAGGTGTGTTTCTATATGTATGACTGTGTGTGTATGTATGTGCATGTGTGTGCCTGCAATGTTGTATGAATGCAAATGTGTGTACATTTGTATGTATGTATGCACATGTATATGTGGGAATATGTATGCATGTATATATGTTTGTGTGTATACATACATACATACAAATGCATGTTTTGGTGTAAATACATTGTATGTATGCACTGAGCATAGGTGATCCAATGTATGTGTGTGTATGTATGTATATATATGTCAGTATGTATGTATGTATATATATATATATATATATATATATATATATATGCACATACACACATCCGTAATTATTTCTGTATGTACTGTACTACACAACTGCATGGGTATGCACAAGTACATATGCACATGTAAATGTATACGGGAGTATACGCAGGTATACGTGATCATATAAATGTAAACATAGGGGTATAAGTGTATGTGTGTGGGTACACAATACACAGCACGTATATATGTATGCATGTACATATTTTCATCTATGAAACCAGCACATACACACACACTGTACCTATATATCTCACTTAATACAAAATGACACACTATGTTAATTACAGTTGTGACATGACCCACGCTGACATCACCTTGTGCAGTGATGGTGGTGGTGATGGTATTGAGGGTTAGTATGTAATATGTAGTGATGTGGTGGTATGAGGGTGGTGTTTGGTAATATGAACTGGTATGGAGTGTAGTAGTGCTGTAGTGTTATTATGTTATTGTTTAGTCCCAAGACAGCTCTGATCCAATAGACTGTATGCTCAGGAGCCATTCCAAGCCATGACCATCCCTTGTTTTATTTCCAGATATATTATATCCAAGACTTTGGCACTCTGGCAATCTGTTGGTTATGACAATGAGTATTCTGGGTGATCTGATCAATGGAACAGCCTCCTCGTGAAATTAGCATACAAGTGGCTGAACACTCCACAGACATGTGTACCCTGAATGTAGTTCTCTGGGAGATTCAGCATGACACAGAATGTGACAAGCCTGGCCCTTTGAAATACAGATACTTCTAATTTCTGCCAGCTGAGTGGACTAGAGCAATGTGAAATAAAGTGTCTTGCTCAAGGACACAATGCACCACTGAAAATTGAACTTTTGACCTCACAACTGTGAGCCAAATACCTTAACCAATAAGCCACATACCTTCACTACGCATCTAGGACTACATTTTTTTAAATGTAAGATAATAGAGTGTCATTTGAGGGAGATTTATTTACTATTTCTTTTATATGCACTTTTATTTTTGTATGGTGCATGGCTGAGTGGTGAAGAATTTTGCTTTGCAATCACAAGGGCCCAGGTTCAATTTCATTATGTAGCATCTTGGGCAAGAGTATTTACCTACTGTAGACTCAAGTTGAACCAAGCCTTGTGAGTGAGTTTTCATAGACAAAAATAGGAGGTGCAGGTGTGGCTATGTGGTTGAGAAGTTTGCTTTCCAACTGCATGGTTCTGAGTTCAGTCCCACTGCATGGCACCTTGGGCAAGTATCTTCTACTACAGCTCCAGGCCGACCAAATCTTTATGAGAGAATTTGGTCGACAGAAACTATGTGGAAGCCTATTGTATAATATATTTGTGCATGTGTGTGCATGTGAGAGTGTTTTTTGTCTATGTTTTTCATCCTCACCATTTGTTAACTGGTATTGGTTTGTTTATGTTCCAGTAAATTAGCAGTTTGACAAAAGAGGCCAACAGAATACCAGTAAAGGAATAAAAGAATAAGTACTGTGGTTGATTTGTTCATCTAATACCCTTGAGAGTGATACCCCAGCATGGCTGCTGTCCAATGACTGAAACAAGTAAAAGATAAAAGACAAAATTATTCATGTGTCCCAGCATGGCTACAGCCTCTGGCAGAAACCAATCAAAGAATAGAATGTAGTGGGGAATCTCATCTTTGGCAATATGATAACCAGCTTACCTATGATTAAAGCTCTGCCAACCATGACCGTCCCATCTCCTTGTGCATCAGGAAGTATATTGTTTAATGTGTCCTTGTTTGAACCCTTTAGCCTTCAGATTATTCTGTCAAATGTTATGATTATTTATTAACATTGCTTTGAATTAATCATGCATTATCTTGTAGCTTTGAGATTTTGATAATGTGACTATTTACTCTTTTTACTCTTTTACTTGTTTCAGTCATTTGACTGCAGCCATGCTGGAGCACCGCCTTTAGTCGAGCAAATCGACCCCAGGACTTATTCTTTGTAAGCCTAGTACTTATTCTATCGGTCTCTTTTCTGAACCGCTAAGTTAAGGGGATGTTAACACACCAGCATTGGTTGTCAAGCGATGTTGGGGGGACAAACACAGACACACAAACATACATATATATATATATACAATGGGCTTCTTTCAGTTTCCATCTACCAAATCCACTCACAAGGCTTTGGTTGGCCCGAGGCTATAGTAGAAGACACTTGCCCAAGGTGCCACGCAATGGGATTGAACCCAGAGCCATGTGGTTGGTAAGCAAGCTACTTATCACACAGCCACTCCTACGCCTAATAGCATAAACTATATCCCTAGTTATTGTTTAGTCCCAGATCAACTTCATTGAGCAGACATATGACCAAAGGAATTCTGACATAACCATCCCATATATTTAGTGGGATATTTAGGTTCAATCTTTAAGTATTTACTCAGTAGCATAAACTATATCCCTAGTTGTTGTTTAGGGATATCAACCTGATAGAGCAGTTATATGACCAAAAGAGTTCGAAGAATAACCATCTCATATATTTAGTGGAGTATTTGGTTCAATCCTTTAAGAAAAGTATTTACTCAGTAGCATAAACCATATCCCTAGTTGTTTTTTAGTCCCAGATCAATCTGGTTGAAGTCATATCACCAAAGGAGTTCTGATTATAACCATCCCATATATTTAGAGAGGCATTTAGGTCCAATCTTTGTTACAGTATGGTGGCCTATGTGCCTCAATGACCCTGAGGACCATACCAGTGGGGTGAATACTCCAGGTAGGGTTTTCTATACCAGAGAGGTGAAAGGAGAGGTGCCAAACTAACATGGAGTACCTCTTCCCAGAAATAAAAATAGGGTTGCATAGGACCAGTACCATTACCTAGCATTGATGATAATTCACAACCAACAAGACTTGAGAGAAGAAGGCATTCCCCCAGGGAAACGTATGCGGGATACTGAAGCTGAGCAGAAAAAGCAGAGATTCAACTAGAAGGGAACAGAAAAGATAGCCCACAGTTGAGAACAGCAGAGAAGAATTGTTGATGGTCTATGCTCCATTGTAAGTGAAGGGTTGAAGTAGTAGTGGTGTGTATTTAGGATCAATCTATCCTTTCCTTTCTTTAAGAGAATTGGGTGTGTGATTTAAGGGAAATTTGGTTGTTACTTCTAGCAAGTTGAGTAACCACCAGATGCTTCTTCATTAGTCAAAAGAGACAAGTTAAGTGTCTTGTACTAATGACCACTATCAAAGCAGACAACAGTGACACACTTCCAAATTACAATTGGAAAGTATGTTTATCTGGCTTCACAAACCATGAACAATTACAGAATTATCTAAATTTATGTCATTGGCCCACTAGAGTTATTTCCCTCAGCTCATTTTAGATAATTATGAAAATTATAGCCTTGGAATGACCAAAGTCTTGCGAATGGATTTGATAGAGAAAAACTGAAACAAGCCTATTACATATGTGTGTGTGTGTGTGTGTTACAGTGCCCTTGCCTGGAAACTTGTGAGTGACATTATAATGCAAACGGTGTCCTTTGTTTCCAATCTTGTGTGAAAACATGTCTGGTCATGGAGAAATATTATCTTATTTGGAAATAGGTGGGGGCTGGTACCAAGAAGGGCATCCAGCAGTGGAAAATCTGCCTCAACAAATTCCATTCAACCCATGCAAGCATGGAAAAGAGAACGTTAAGATGCTGGTGATAATAAATTTCTGCCCATTGATCAAGCAACATTGAAAATATATTTTTCTGATGCATATATATTTTGATGAAGAATATATTTTTCTAATACCACTGAAAAACGTCTTTAGATGTTACCCCAGTGCTCAAGTAGTATTTATTTCATCAACACCGAAAAGATGGAAAGCAAAGATGACCTCAGTGGAATTTGAACTCAGAATGTAAAGTGCTAGCCTTCCACCTTAATAATAATAATAATAATAATGATAACCATAATAATAATAACAATAACAATAATAATAATAACAATAATAATAATAACTATAATAATAATAACAATAACAATAACAATAACAATAATAATAATAATAATAATAATATTCACAGACACGACAGAGCTGGGACCTATATACACTGGAAGCTATGCCAACATTATGGAATAGCAACAGAAAAAAGATGGTATAAACACACGCCAGAAAAGGTCACAGAAAACGAGAAAGCAACCATACTCTGGGATATGCCAATACACACAGATAGAGAAATTAAGGCAAATAGACCAGATATAGTTGTCAAAGATCATGAAGGAAAAAAATGCCTTCTAATTGATGTTTCAATACCAGC
>NC_068981.1:97861849-97863807 GCF_001194135.2 Octopus bimaculoides | reverse complement strand
AAAAAAATATTCAGACAAATACATAACAAAAACACCAGGACTTACAAATATATATAACATACAGAAAATTGCACTACTGGGTACTGCACACATTCTACGCAAAACACTTTCAATACAGTAAACATAAGAGCACCACAGCAAACCACAGCACATACCCAAGGCGCACAGAGCTGCTCTCGGTAGTGAAGTGAAAGCACGTTATAAAAATAAAACTACTGAATAATAATAATAATCATCATCATCATCATCATAAGACTTTCTACTATAGGCATAAGGCCTGAAATTTTTGGGTGGGGTAAGTTGATATCATTGATCCCAGTGCTTGACTGGTACTCATTTCATCAACTCTGAAAGGATAAAAGACAATGTTGACCTCTGTGGAATTTGAACTTAGAAAGTAAAGCTGGAATGAATATTGCTCAGCATTTTGTCCAGCGTGCTAACAATTCTGCCAGCTCACTGACATAATAATGATAATATAATAATGATAATAATTCTTCCAACAATAGGCACAGGGCCTCAAATTTTAAGGGAGAGGGGTAATTGATTACATCATCTCCAGTGCTTAACTGGTACTTGTTTCATTGACCCTGAAAGGATAAAAGGCAAAGCCAACCTCAGCAGAATTTGAACTCAGATCATACAGAGCTGAAAGAAAAGCTCCTAAGAATTTTGTCCAGCATGGTAAATGTTTATGCCAGGTTACCATCTTGATGATGATAATGATGATAATAATAATAACAACAATAACAGTAATAAAAACCCACTGCAATTATTGGAAAGCAGTATGTGTTAAGTATAATAAGTTAGGTGCTAAACTTAAATCAAAGATGCATAAGCCTCACTAAAAAGGGTTCTACTTTGTCGAAAAAGGGTGACAGCCTAGTATAGGATTGAATGGAGGGTGCGAATGTAATTCTACAAAGCATGACAAGATCTTCTTTCTAATTTCCAATCTCCAAATAGTTTGGTGTGAGAAATGTGTGGAAACTAACAAGAACTTGTCGAAAACCAACAAACTGCTTATCTTTTTGTCGGCTAGATCTTATCTTAGACACTATGTATACACCTGCTTCGATATTAATTCAGGTGTATATATATATATATGTATGTATGTATAAGGTAACATAACATTTTCTTAAATGTGTGTGATTTTTATATATATATGAGGACATGCATCTGTGTGTTTTGAATGTATGTATGTATGTATGTATGTATGTATGCATGTATGTGTGTGTGTGTGTGTGTATGTGTGTATACAAGTGTATACAGATACACTTGTAAATATATATATAGAGGTGCAAGTGTGATGGTGGTAAGAAGTTTGCTTCACAACCACATGGTTTCAGGTTCAGTCCCACTGCATAGCACCTTGGGTAAGTGTCTACTACTATAGCCCTGGGCTGACCAGAATCTTGTAGATGGATTTAGAAGACAGAAACTTAAAGAAGCCCATACATGTATGTGTGCATGCATGTGTGTGTTTATTTGCATGCTTGTGGTTGTCCCCCAATACCACCACTTGACAACCAGGGTCTGTCTATTTACATTTCAGTAACTTAGTGGTTCAGCAAAAAAAAGTACAGGGATCAATTTGTTTGACTGAACTTTTGAAGGTGGTGTCCCAGCATGGCCACAGTCCAATGACTGAAACAAAGATAAAAGAAAAAATAAAAGCGATATCTATCTATATATATATACACACACACACACTCATACATACACACACACTCTCACACATGTTTTTATACATATATACATATACATGTATATACACACATATACATATATACACACACACACACACACACACACACACACACACACAAATATATATTTATGTATACATGTGTGTCTGTGTGTGTGTCAGATATGCACCTATATATATAGGTAGACGTAGGTATGCACATACCTGTACGTATATATGCATATGCTCATTTACTATTTGTTTTATATAT
>NC_068981.1:97855755-97861343 GCF_001194135.2 Octopus bimaculoides | reverse complement strand
AAAGACACCATTTCGAGCGTGGCCGTTTTCGTGCGGGTGACACGTAAAAGCACCCACTACACTCTCTGAGTGGTTGGCGTTAGGAAGGGCATCCAGCTGTAGAAACTCTGCCAAATCAGACTGGAGCCTGGTGTTGCCATCCGGTTTCACCAGTCCTCAGTCAAATCGTCCAACCCATGCTAGCATGGAAAGCGGACGTTAGACGATGATGATGATATATATATATATATATATGTATATATGTAAAATTGCACATACATAACATAGTCTTCTTACTATACAGCCACACTGTTTTGTTTATAAGCTGATTTGCTGCAGAATAGCATCTGGGATAGCTCCCTGGACAACGCTGAGTTGTAAATAGATAACTTAAACTGGATCAAATTCAGAAGTAGTAGATACTGATTTTTCAATAATCCACAATATTGGTGAAGTATCGGTGCAGGTTTATGTACTGTAACTTTTTAATCAAAACATTACTTTGCAGGTGGATGTCAATAACTTGTGAAACTTTTCAGCTCACAATGATGTCACTGATGACATACTCTCTCTCTCTCTCAAATTCCTTGGATCTGATGTAGTTGTAATGTCTGGAGTTGCATTTATCTTCAAGTTGGCAAGCAATGATCAGGTTTTTTTTTATCTTTTTTTTTTGTACTGTATGTACAAAATACTATTTTTATGTAATGTCTGAATTTCACCTCCATGTAGGAGTGTAACATGACTAGCATAATTACTTTCTTTTATTCTTTTACCTGTTTCAGTCATTTGACTGCGGACATGCTGGAGCACCGCCTTTAGTTGAACAAATCAACCTCAGGACTTATTCTTTGTAAGCCTAGTACTTATTCTATCGGTCTCTTTTGCTGAACCGCTAAGTTACGGGGACGTAAACACACCAGCATCGGTTGTCAAGCGATGTTGGGGAGACAAACACAGACACACGAACATATACACACACACATACATATATATATATATATATATATATACACATTTATACAACAGGCTTCTTTCAGTTTCCATCTACCAAATCCACTCACAAGGCTTTGGTCGGCCCAAGGCTATAGTAGAAGACACTAGCCCAAGGTGCCACGCAGTGGGACTGAACCCGGAACCATGTGGTTGGTAAGTAACCTACTTACCACACAGCTACTCCTGTGCCTTGTACATTACTTTAAAAATAAAATGCTGATTTTTTTAGTTTTCATTTTATTTACCTGTAATCATGTTCAACACTTATATATTTTACATAAAACCAAAAAAAACAAAATGGCACACATGTACTTCAACATTATCATCATCATTTTTTAATGTTCGTTCTCCCTGCTGGTATGGGGTGGAAGGTTTGACAGGAACAGACAGGTCAGAAGACTACACCAAGCTCTACTGTCTGCTTTAACACTCTTTAGCATTTAACCTGGTCATATCTGGTGCAAATATTCTACCTTGTTTTACATTTGAACAGGTCAGATTTGGCCTCTCTTGCATACTCTATGATATCATTTTGAACATAAACATTGAAATCTTAAAACTGTGAAACAATGCATGATTAATTCAAAACAATGTGAATCAATAAGCATTATATTTAGTAGAGTATTCTGAATTTTAAAGAGTTAAACAAGACATCATAGGTGAAGACGGAGATCTTATCTTTCTGGTGGTATTATGTATGAAAGTGGAGGTGCAATGGCCCAGTGGTTAGGGCAGCGGACTCGCGGTCATAGGATCACGGTTTTGATTCCCAGACCAGGCGTTGTGAGTGTTTATTGAGCGAAAACACCTAAAGTTCCACGAGGCTCCGGCAGGGGATGGTGGCGAACCCTGCTGTACTCTTCCACCACAACTTTCTCTCACTCTTACTTCCTGTTTCTGTTGTGCCTGTAATTCAAAGGGTCAGCCTTGTCACACTGAATATCCCCGAGAGCTACGTTAAGGGTACACGTGTCTGTGGAGTGCTCAGCCACTTGCACGTTAATTTCATGAGCAGGCTGTTCCGTTGATTGGATCAACTGGAACCCTCAACGTCGTAAGCGATGGAGTGCCAACAACAACAACAATGTATGAAAAAAATTATTAAAAATTATATAAAACTATATTCATGATATACATATAAGCTATATTATGAAATGTGAATGAATATTGTGTTTAAACACAAGTCATGTCCTAAATTGTCTCATTTTAAGGATGTAAGTATAAAAAAAACATAAAAATCTGGAATCTGCAACACTTTTGGTCCCAGGAATTTCAGACAGAAGAGTCTCAACTGTATCAGCCCAGGGCATGTAACTGGTAGAATCAGTAGAGTATCAAATAAGATGATGTTTGGTATTAGCTGTGGCTCTTTACGTTCTATGTTATGCATAGTGGGCTAAATCTGTCACTGGATGTAGTATGATCACTTGATCCTTGTAAGTCTTCAGTGGAAGTTACTCTTTTGCAAGCATTCATGCAAACAGGTCTCCAATTTGAGGATAATTTCTGCCTTTCCTCTCACCAGTCTTGAAGGCCCTGAGAGAAATAAAGGGTCAGTGTTGCCCTTCCCTCTCTTTGATTAAATGGTTGTAAAAGTTATGTTAAGCATGAAGGAACCATGATGTAGCAGGGGATCAAATGTGGCAGAACAATGCCCGGTGGAAACACTATAACTTGTTTAACCAAACATGGACACTGCTCTACTTCACTATCTTAATCTTTCATCCCAGATCACCTCTCTTTCTTTCTTTCTTTCCTTCTAACCTTTTCTCTTAATCTCTTATTCTATCAATTTTTAGAGGAAATGTAATTGAGGAGATAAAGTATTGCAAAGCTAACTGATAGATCACGAGCTCAAATCTACTTCAGTAGTTTCATAGTTTGTGAGCAGAATATTTTATTCTACAGGGTGTCCACAAAGTCTTGGTACATGGGGATTAACACATACTTTAAGAAATTATTATTTCTTATATTTAAATGTTTATGTTACGATTTTATTTACTCCATGTAGCCAGACTTTGTGGACACTCTGTATAATGTCTACCAAGCTTTACTGAGAAAGTAATCTCCAGTAGACTAGCATCATCTCCAGAAGTTATATTACTCTTCCAAATAATACTACAGAAGCTAGTTGAGACTGAGCTCTCATACTCAGGAGATACTCCAAAAGTCACTAAAAGCCTCAGCTGTCTTCTATTTCTGTTTCTCATTCATATCACTATCAACAAAACTCACTATCTTTCTTAATCTCTCTACTTTTCTTTTTCAACTTTTGTCATTCCTTACCAATTTCTCTCCAATTTTTTTTGTTCTCCTTTACTTTTCTATCTTCGACTACTTTTCTTATATATATATATATATATATATATATATATATATATATACTGTCACAACCTTATTCTCCATCTCTCTCTGTCTCTCTCTCTCTCTTTCAATTTCTTTTTTCCTCACTTTCTCTTGTCTTCTCACCATCACATGTACCTTCCTCAATTTTTCCTCTTGTCTCAACTCCAGTTACTGTTATTATTACCATTATTATTCTTGCTCCCTCTCCCTCCTCCTTTTCACATACAGCCAGGTGTCCCCCATCAAACTGCAATATATACACCAGTGAGGTGTCATCAAAATTCTGCTCACCCCCACCACACACAAAGTTCTTCCCTTCCCCAACAATTACCTCCTTCACTTTACTGACATACATCACTCCGTGCACCGCACACACACACACACACACACACACACACACACACACACACAATACTGAAAATCCTCCTTAATTCTTTGTTGATAAATAAGCAAGGCGGGGTAGGTAGGGTTTGAGTTTGCTGTGTGTAAAATTAGCCACCTGAAGAATGATGAAAACAACAGCAGATAGAGGGAAGAGTACAGAGAGTCAACGAGATACTCAGCCAACTCTTGTCATGTCACGTCACATCAACACCATGGAAAGTAAAAAAAAAATCAACAACAAAAGCCAACAAAAAAACACAAATGATACAAGAATTTAATTTTCCCCTTCAAAATATTGCAGTTTCACAAACATCTTCCAATACTTATTATTATCTGTTAACAGAAAAATGGGCAATAGATAGGTAATTGGAAATGTTCTAATAGATTTTGTTGGCGGAATGGAACAGAGTGTGGCGGGAAAGTAAGTGTTGGCAGGTTGGCGAAGGACTTGAACATTTTTCTTCTTTTCCTTTCTGTTCAGAACTATTTTTTTTTCTGAAAATATTTTTTTTTTCCCCCAACATTATCTTATCCTTAAACAATATAATAATCATGGATCTATCTACAATATCTGTTCCAATTTAGCAAATACGTATGGAAAAACAACAAATACAGACAAACTATGTATGTATGTATGTATGTATGTATGTATGTATAGAAACAAAGCAGGCAAAGAAACAAATGATGCATGGGGGGGGGGATGATTGGGGGAACAAAGTGAAAATGAAAACAGGTTGGTGATTAAACTCTATTGATGTTGGAACTGTATTTGTCACCTCACTGTACTTGTTGATGATGTGTCTGTGTGAGATTCTTAACAACAGACATACCATTTTCTATTCGATCTTATCACCGACGTGATGACGGATTAGTATTGATTACACATGCCATTATATTATCCTTACCATTATTGTTGTTGTTGTTTTGCTGTGTTATAATATCTTTTCCTCTATAATAATGATAATAATAATAATAATAATAATAATAATAAAAATAATAATAATAATAATTATTATTATTATTATTATTATTATTATTATTATAATTATTATTATTGTTATTATTTTTATCAATATCATTTATAATTATTGTTATCGTCATCATCATTACATTGATATTTGTTTATGAATGCCGAGCTCTTTCTTCACACAGATATGTTGTTGTCACACCCTATCGCTAGCCCTTCCTTGTAAACACTTATCTTACAATTCAATTCAATACAAAACAATACAAAAGAATAGAAAACACTGGAAACCAACATCGGCATCACATCAGATAAAAATATTGTTTAATAAATATGGGAACATGTACAATTATATATGCTCGCTTTAATTGTTTTAGTGATACTGCCATTTGTATATATAGAGAAATACTTATCTTCTGAAGATTAAAAATTGATGCTCCTCCTACCAGAATAACACTGAAGCTGAAAGCATTTGACAAGAGATATGCTAACAATATTTCCTTTTGCAATACTGTATGCCACATGCTTGACGCAAATGCTTTGACAGTGGTTATTATATAAGGCAGCCAATGTTGTGAGGAGGAGTAGATACAGCTATCTCATAGAAATGAAAATACACATGGAAAAAGCACACATAAACACACACACACACACATACACTCAACAGATATATATATATATATACACACAAATATATATACACATACATATACATATATATATATATATATATATATATATATATACACATACATATATACATGCATACACACATATAAACATACATTCATACATACATATATATAAATATATATACACATACATATATACATGCATACACACATGCATTCATACCTCTATATACATATGCATATTTATGTACATCTCTCTCTCTCTCTCTCTCTTATATATATATATA
>NC_068981.1:97854523-97855641 GCF_001194135.2 Octopus bimaculoides | reverse complement strand
TATATATAATATATATATATATATATAGAGAGAGAGAGAGAGAGCGTGGTTGGGTGGAGTTAGTAGCTGCTTTAAAAAGATGATCAGTCAATAACAACATAGAAAAAAATTACAACTTACAATTTGGTTGCTGTTTTCAGTCAAAACACCCAAAGTATTTTTACGGGTTGTATGAACCTTTGAAGATACTGATGACATCTGAAAATAAATAATTAAAACAATGAAAATAACAACAGCCATCTATACACAGTGTAAATACATCACTGAAAAGTAAATTTACTGATATTGCAAATAGCTGCCCAGCAGAATAAAAACCTATCACATACAATAGAAGCAGTATTAAATTAAAATAGCCATCTATGTATTTTACTTAAAATAAATACATCATTAAAATGAAAATTTACTGTGGAATTCAATGTCACACAAACACACACATATATGTATTGATACATGTATACATATGTATATGTGTGTGTATATATGTATAAATGTATATATATATATCTATATATACATACATACATACACACAGCCATAACAATATAGATACCCATACATAGACATACAGATGTATGCACACACACACACACATATACACAGATATAAAACAAACGCAGTTATACATGTACATATAAACTAGCAGATTCCAAAAGATTAAGAAAACACACACACACACAAATTGAAATAAAAACATTGCAACATAAACAAATACAAAACATAAAAGAATATAATAGGATGGTGGGAAGAGTTAACAAAAGGATTCACATTTCCAGTGTCAAAATATAATGAGGATGTTGAGAAACATTCACTAATGAGTATAAAGATATACACACACATAATCATACATAAGTGTACATACATTCATGTAGACACGCAAATACATATGGACATATGAAATTATATACACTCATACATACACTTACAGACCAATGAGATTACATAAAAAAAGAGAAAAATTATATATCTTTACTTAAATATTCATAAAAACATACACACACATAATCATACATAAGTGTACATACATTCATGTAGACACGCAAATACATATGGACATATGAAATTATATACACTCATACATACACTTACAGACCAATGAGATTACATAAAAAAAGAGAAAA
>NC_068981.1:97852136-97853529 GCF_001194135.2 Octopus bimaculoides | reverse complement strand
AACTGCAAACCTACATTTGGGCCACCCTGTATGTATATATACATATATATATATAGAGGGTGGCCCAGAAGTAGGTTTACAGTTATTCAACTATCTTTTTCACATTCATATATTAACAGTTTAGATCTTAATTATAAAAAAAATATGAAACCTTTATTCTATGCTAATTTAGTTAATTTTGTCAAGCTCCCTTTTCAGTTTGTAAGATAGAAATTTAAATGTAATAAAATGTTTTAAAAGAAATTTAAAGTGCCTACATGATAACTGCAAACCTACATTTGGGCCACCCTGTATGTATATATACATATATATGTATATATATACACACAGTACACATACATGCACAAACACACAGACACATGTATGTACATACAAACATATATCATTATTGTTTTGACATTTGCTTTTCCATGCTTGTATTGGTCAGATGGAATTTATCATGGCAGGTTTTCTATAGATGGATGGCCTTCCTGTTGCCAACTGTAACCTGTTCCCACATGAGGTAATATTTGTCTATTACCAGCCAGATTTTCAGAGAATATTGGAAATAAATGATACTGTTTCTATGTCAGTGACACTCATTTACAACTATTTAGTGATGTCGAGACATGGGGACGGACAGACACACACACACACATACATGATAGGTTTCTTTCAGTTTCTGTTTACTAAATCCATTCACAAGGATTTAGTTGACCCATAGCTATAGTAAAAATACTTGCCTAAGGTACTGCACAGGAGGGCTGAATCCAAGATCACATGGCTAGGAAGCAAGCTTCTTAACCACATAGCCATGTCTGTGCCTGTGTGTGTAAAGGAACGTGGCTTAGTGGTCAGGGTATTTGGCTCATGATCATAAGGTCGTGAGTTCGACTCCTAGCAGTACATTGTGTCCTTGAGCAAGACACCTTATTTCAAATAGCTCCAATTCACTCAACTGGCAAAAATAAGTTGCACCAGTAATTCAAAGGTCCCGCCTAGTCACATTAAGGGTATGTGTGTCTGTGGAATGCTCAGCTACTTGCATGTTAATAGCATAAACAGGCTGTTCCATTTATTGGATCAACTGGAACCCTCATCGTCATAACTAATGGCATGCCAGTGTGAGTTGGTGTACTTTTGTTTTCACATAATGTGATGATTGTAAATAAGCATCACCATTATACAAGCAATGTTTTTCATTTCCAGTCTTCCATGCAAAACATATCTGGGGAATATCATCTTCCCTGGAAACAAGCATATGTTGGTAACACAAAGGGCATCTGACCATAGAAGATTTGCCGTAACAAATTCCATCTGACCCATCCATGCAAGTACAGAAAAGTGGACATTCAATAATGATGATGATATAAATATAAATATAAATATATATATATATATATATATATATATA
>NC_068981.1:97850316-97851526 GCF_001194135.2 Octopus bimaculoides | reverse complement strand
TATGTGTACTGCCTTAATTCTTCGAAACGCCGGTGTTTTAATGGTGGCAGCTGATGAAGGAGATGTTTCTATGTGGCTTGCTTGTTTGTTGTACCTTGTTTATCATTTTGTCCATGTTCTTTTGCCACGTCATGTACCCAGTTATGTATCTATATGTACATGTAGATGAAGGTAGGTACATACATGTACATATATATGCATATACTCATATATTGTTTATATATATATATATATATATATATATATATATACACCATGGATCCATATTCTAAAGGAAACAGAGGAAACGTTTCCTATTCAAACTTGGCACCATGTTACTGACATGTTTAACTCCTTAGCATTTAAACTGGTCATAACCAATCAAAATATATTACCTGTTTTATGTTCAAACTGGTCAGATCCTGCCATTCACACCTACTCTACAATGTCATCAAAGTCATGCCCCAGCATGGCCACAATCTAATGACAGAAACAAGTAAAAGGCAAAAGAAAAATTTCCTGATTTCAATGTTTATAGGGCTGATTTGAAAGATGCTTATCTCTCAAATAACACAGCCTACCTAACTGTAAATAGAGATCATGAGAAGAAACAATGAGAACCACTTTGCAGTCACTTGACTCGTTAGAAATAGCAATTAAATCTCCCTCAAATTATACACTACTATACTGAAAAAGAAAAAAAAAAAAAATGGACACTGACGTTGTAGATTTAGAGAGGCAAAAAGTTTGTATGGCCATGGCTTATTCATTTTGATACCAGCCTGCAGAAAACTGTATCTAGTTCTATGATATAAGCTTCCTAGTTCAAAGTGATCTAAATTAAAATTTCCCATCAAAATTTCATTAATTTATGTTCTAAACACCTGCTTAATAACAACAAAGTTATTTTACTAAATTCTTCATTATGTTCGAAATTAATTGAAACACGGGCTGTGTATTTCAACAGAAATATGGTCACAAAAGTGTTAATGGCTTTTATCATGTCATCAAGCATGGTTGACTAGGAACCTAAATAACAGCAATGTAAAATTCATATTGTAAAATAAACAAAAAATTGCCTTTTATTAAAAAAACAATCTTACAGGGTTGGATTCAGTTTGTTGTCTGCCAGGCTGATTATCTATCTGCGCTTTATTGTCCATTGTATATTAATAACGATCATAGGTGCAGGAGTGGCTGTGTGGTAAGTAGCTTGCTTACCAACCACATG
>NC_068981.1:97843376-97850006 GCF_001194135.2 Octopus bimaculoides | reverse complement strand
TATATGTATATGTGTGTGTTTGTGTGTCTGTTTGTCCCCCTAGCATTGCTTGACAACCGATGCTGGTGTGTTTATGTCCCCGTCACTTAACGGTTCGGCAAAAGAGACCGATAGAATAAGTACTAGGCTTACATAGAATAAGTCCCGGGGTCGATTTGCTCGACTAAGGGCGGTGCTCCAGCATGACCGCAGTCAAATGACTGAAACGAATAAAAGAGTAAAAAGAGAGTAAAGAGTATAGGTCAGGTGAGGACATATGTGGCACACAGGCTTTGTTGCAATGTGTTGCTGCATTCATCATTTATTAGTATATTCCTGGGTCCTGCCATGCAAACTGTTGAGCAGAGTCTCAGTCTGTCCCCACCTTCACGAGATACCTCCTCATCTGCTGTGACCATGTGGCATGTGGTCAACCAACACAAGTTGTCAACCCAGCTGGATCCTCAGTGAAGGGAACACTGTAAGCAGGGTCTGACTCAGAAAACTGAGCAACATGGCCAAACATCCGGGCTAGCATTCTTGAATCATGCAAGTAATAAGATGCATCCCAGTTTCTAAGTAGAGTTGCTGGTTGGATATGGTAACCCATAATCCTGTTAAGCATTCTGGCACCAAAGGAGTTCAGGTGGCTCCTAAGGGCCCCAGAGGGGGTCCAAGTCTCACAACTATAGAGTAAAAAGGTAAAAGTAAAGGTAAAGTTATCTTCTCGAGTCATGCTATAAATTCCCCACCTGGACAGGACGCAGGTCTATCATGGGATTATTCATTTTTGCCAGCTGAGTGGACTGGAGCAACGTGAAATGAAGTGTTTTGCTCAAGAACACAACACATTGCCCAGTCCAGGAATTGAAACCACAATCTTACAATCAGGAGTCCACTACCCCTAACCACTAAGCCACACACCTCCACAAGAGTACGATAGGGAGGACCAGAGACCTTAAGACTTGGACCTAGTAAGGGTTGAACTCACGACCATGTGGTCAGCAATCTCAGTCTTTTGTAAGTATAAAACACTGATAATCAAACATATAAAACACTGATAATCAAACAATGTAAGAAATGTAGAGGAGGCAACAATAACTGTCATACCAAGAAAGAACAGCCATGTAAGAAAGGGAGGGGAGAGATAATAAATCTTCCTCACTTCAAACTCTATAAAAGAAAAAAAAAGAAGAAAAGAAAACCCAAATAGAAAAATAAATGAAATTAAAAAAGATCAGTAGAAGAGAAGATAAGTTCTTGAGGAAAAATGAAATGGTCAAAACTGATAATGATGATGATGATGATGAAAATGGTTGGGATAGTGAGAAAAGAAAACCAAAAAAAATAAAGAAATAGAATAAGATAGAATGATGGAAATTAATACAAAAATATTAATAGAAAAATAACAGGAAGACAAATCTTCTGGACATAGTTTTATCTTTTATCATTAATATTAGAAGATTTAGCATTATTTTTTCCTAGTATCTTCCTTTTATTTTTGTGTTAATGTCATTGGTTTCACTGTTTGTTTACCTTTTGTCATCATCATCATCACAATCGTTATCATCATCATCATCATTACTATCATTGTTGTCGGTGTTATTTTATTTATTGTTATCAATATTATTATTATTATTATTATTTTGCAGTTCAATCTTAAGCACACATAAAATATTAATATACTATTGCCACCGTAACAGAAACAAGAAACAAATCAACAACAACAGCATCAGCAAGAACAACAATGTTGATGATGATGATGATGATGATGATGACGATGACGGCTGCTGTTATATTTTTACTTTTTGCACTCCTACTTTGATACACATCATCCCACCCCTCGACTCTGTCAACAGTTGCAGCTAATAATGTCTCTGTCAAATGCTAAAGGCCAAATAACACTGATTAATGTGTGTTCCTCATCTTGGCAGAGTAAGACAAAAAGAAAAGAAAAGAAAAAACATACAGGTACAACATATATGTGTGTGTGTGTGTGTGTGTTTGTATGTATGTATGTGTGTGTATATATATATATATATATATATGCTAGCATTGAAGGTGGACTTTAAACTACGATGATGACATACATATGTATGTATATATATATAAAGTATGTATATGTATGTATACATATATATATGTGTGTATACATATGTGCATGTGTATATATATATAACAATATACCAACAGAAAATGAGAGTGGTGAAGAGTGATTTGCTTTAAATAAAATATATATTCTAAGCAGTTTGTTCTTCTTCTTTTCACTGCAGACCACCATATCTATTGAAAGGAGAAAAACCAATATCTCGCTCTCGAATACCACCAGGGGAACAAATGGAAGTCTTTGATTGTTTTCTTTTTTTTTTTTTGAAGTTTTTTTTTGTTTTGTATATTTTTTAAAAATCTAATTTGAAACTTTTCTACATCTCTAAGTCTAAATCAAAATAATAACCAATGAGATTCCTTTGTGAAGGCATAGTAACCAATCGGATTTTCAGATGTCTGCCAACCGAGAATTCTCATAGTGGCAACTAACCTATCAGATCTTCTCAAAAATGACAATCAATCATAAAAAAAACAAAAAAAACCAAAAGTAACCTACAGGTAAGCACTGAACAACATAGAGACAAAGAAAACAGAAACATTTTTATTTAAACACAATTTAAAGAAAAAAAAAAGACATTCAACAATTTTCTCACCTACTAACCATCGACACCCACACTATAACAACCATTGTTCCCACCACATAGACATACAAAGGATGACTGTGTGATGGTTACTCAAGCAATGAAGGAGCCTCTACATAACAGCTCATCCTGTTAGAAATAGCAACCAAATCTCCATTAAATTACCCTTTACACCAGTAGTTCTCAACCATTTTCTACTTATGAACCCCTCCCCACTTTGATTATTATTGTATCCTGGTGGACCTCCATAGCCTCTCAATGTTTAAAATCTAGTTATATAGATACATCTTTCAAAATTCTTATTTTACTTTTCATACATTAATTTGTGTAGACTGAGTTATGTAAAATGTTACAGAAAGAAACCTAGCTGCTTCTTGCAATAAATATATCAAAAGCAAAATTTTTCCATGGGCCCTTAACCTATTAGCATTTAAACTAGCCATATCCAGCCCAAATATTCTACCAGCTTTATGTTCAAACTGATCAGATCCAGCATCTCACACTAACCCAACAATGTCATTCTAAAAATAAACCATCACATTTTCAAAATCTCTGAGCTACAAAATAATACATAATTTTTTTAAATGTGAATAAATACGCAATACATTTGACAGAGTAATCTAAATGCCAAAGGGTTAAAATTTACTATTTTGTTTGTGTGGACCCCACAAAATCTTATATGGACCTGCTGGGGTAATATGGGCTCTGGTTGAAAACCACTGCTTCACACCAAATTTCCATCAAATTACACCTTACTGCCTAAAGAAAGGATACAGTGAATAAAGATGTCCTGGGGATCCTGCACATTTTGGAGAAAAGAGGGGATCTTCACAGCTGGAATGTCACTGATCTTAAATCTACTTGATCATGACTGATCTGGGGTTAACTCCAATGGTCACCAACCTTCCCAATCCCATGTAACTAATCATTATCACCCATACTCAACAGGCCTCATCACCAGTCACACTGACCATTAGCAACCACATCCATGTAACACACTGGCCACAATACACTGACACGTTACTCAGCCACCATCACCCATACCTATTAATTTTGCAGTTAACATATGTGAGTGTATGTGTGTATGCACACACACACACACACACACACACACACATGTATATATAATCAAACGAATAATAAAAGATGATGGATATGCACCATAGGGATTTACAACATGTCAGACACCCTGGAGTATATCAACAACATACAATCAATGTAATGCATGCTCTGGACCAGCCCCTAGGTGCTAAATACTCATAGGGTTGGGGTTTTTTCTGTGTACACAACCAGAAATCTTCCCCTGCTCATAATTTTGTTGAATACTGGGTGGCCATCTTCTTGACTCCATAATGGTGTGACATTTTCATGTTTAGATTTATAAACACCTATAAAAATATTCAGTCCAGTAAATTTCTTTAGTTCAGAGTGGTCAATTTCCTTCCATTTATCTTTGTAAACAACCTGAACTTCAACATTTGTCCATTTATGAATTATTTCAAGAAGATTCTGGTGCATAAAGACAGTAAAACATGTTTCTATGCTATCACAAGACCTTTTAGCAAAACAGGATGGTCCATATTCTTGACACACAATATTGCAAGATGAAGTTCTTACTGCTGCTTCAGTAAGAAGATTAGAATGCCAAACTTCTTGTCCGTCTCTAGAAACATATTGCTCATTCATACATGGGTGGCTAGCAGATAATTGTTTTTGAGTATCTTCATCAGATGATGACACAGAACCTAAACTGCCCAGCACACAATTGCTTTCACCATCATCTTCAGAGCAATAGAAGGAATCACTACTATATTCTTCCCATTCTTCATTTATTCCAATAACCTTTGCGATATTTGGTGTTCACTCAATTTTCACATCTATGCATATTGGAAAGCATAACTGAACTATATGAAACTCGATAGCAGACTAAAGGTAGATATTGCTCTCTCACATATCTATACTCTGCTGAAAAATGATGCAATATATTGTAAGAATTGTGTCATCACATAGAAATATTGCATCACCCAATAACCTAGCAGATTGAAGGTGATGCAATACCACACAAATTTACAGGAATATTTTCATAATTTTTCCTGTTTTATCTGAAATTCAGCAAATAAATTGAATACAATTTTATCTATTTTAAATGACAAGAGTATTGTCTGAATTTAATTTGAGGGTTCAATGGACCCATACGGTAATTAACGTATAAACTGAAGTTTTCTAGCTTTTATAAGCATACGGAAATTTTCTCATTTGACAAATAAAAGAGAGTCAAGAAAAAAATAAGTCATGAGAAATCAACAGAATCAAATAATATAAACAATAGGAAAAAGCAACTAAAATAAACTGAAATGGGTCCATTAGACCCATTGGTAGACAGAAGGTTAAACAGTACATTACATACAACATTAGCAAATATATATCTTAATATCTTTAAGCAAAGAAACATTCATTAAAGTAGCCCTACACTAAAATGGAACCCCAGGAGGTAGCAGTTTCACATCAAACTGAAATACGTAGAGCAGCTCACAACAAATAACACCAAATGTAACTTAATTCAGATATATGATTTAAAAAAAAATACTGTCCAAGTATTTCAAAAGAAATAACATGCAGAACAGACAGGGAAAGAAGTGACAATATACTAAAAACATATATCAGGTTGCCTAAAACACCTTTAAGCTGAGGTTTAAATAGTACATTCATTCAGTTTCAGAAATAAATGAAAAATATCACCGTGTGAAATATGGTGGGTTTTTTAAAGGAAGAGAGAACCCCCACCCCAGATAAAATGAAACCTTGTTGCAAAAGTACAGACAAAAAAATAGGCAGGCAAGCACATGTTCTCATCTCAAGATCTTGACTCAACTGTATTATATAGTAAACATGAGACATGAAACCATCTTATAACTTCATGCAAAGACGTTTACACTCCAAGCTTTCATGTATATTCCTGCCTCAACAGTTTTTCAACCACAAACCGAACAAAGGATATAGTTGGTTCTCATGAGCTCATAAGAAGTGAAATGAAAAATCAAGTCAAAATGTCATCTCCTGCTAATAACTGCAACTACTATGTACCTCGGGTAAAAAAAAAAAATGGGCACTGCGAGATACAAGGGCTTGCAAACGACCCATGCAGTAAACTTTAACATCAAATGGAGCAAAAGTTATTGTAAGAAATTATTGTTCATAATTATTAAGAGTAATCATTATTTATTATGTTGCCATTACTAATTATTGTTACTTTTACTAATACCTATCTATATATATATAGACACACATAATATATATATAACTACATACATGCTGTTGGTGATTTTTTTCCTTCTTTGGACATTTCCCTTTTCCTTCTTGGTGAAGGGCTATGCTCAAAATGTCGGAAAACTGTCTTTTTTTTACCAGATGTCAAACTAATACATTTCATGTACATGTCCTCTTGTTTATTATTTTTAATGTTTGTTTATTTGATTGACTATATATAAATATACATGCATAGACATATCTATACAAACATATTCATAAATCTATATATCTAACCTATCCAGTAGATATATAAACAGAGTAAATTTAACTACTTGTGTGGAGATTGAAAAAATGATGATCAGCCTAAATAGATTTTCAAACCTTACCGCATTCTTATCAGAGGTGTCTACATCACTTAACCAATCTCAGAAAAACAAGTAGCCAATCTGTTTACATAAATGTCAAATCAAGGAGCTTCGGAGAACTGGAATGACTAATTTGCATATTATAAGTATTTAACACTTTATTATTAATTATTAATATCAGTGGCCTGTCAATGGGTGGGGAGGGTCTCAGTGCATACAATATCAAGGAAAGATATATATAACATGTGCTGTAGAAATATAAATTAAGCAAATTTAACTATTTCTCTATTGATAGAAAAGACGTTGGACAGCTTTAATTGATTTTCAAACCTTATTGGGTTCTTATA
>NC_068981.1:97835741-97837003 GCF_001194135.2 Octopus bimaculoides | reverse complement strand
ATATATATATATATATATATATATATATATATACACACACATATATATATATGGCATTGATTTGTTTAGATGAATATGTAACCACCGTCTCATTCTCTCTCTATCACACTCTCCCTTTATAGATAAAGGTTGAAGGCCTTCTTCGGTCATTGAATGATCATGGGACTGCACCGGGAAAGTACCTCTCCGAAACACAAGTTTGGGCAAAGATGTTTATGGAAGACCAGCGTCGCTCAAGCATACCAGCCTCCCCTCTCCACACCACTGATGTTATCCAAGGGAAAATCAAATCAGATACAGCTTGGCACTAGTAATGTCACAGCTCATTTCTACAGCTGATTGAACGGGAGCAACATGAAATAAAGTGTCTTGCTCAGGAACACAACACACAACCCAGTCCAGAAATTGAACTCACAACCTCATGATTGACCTTGTGTGTGTGTGTGTGTGCAAACAATGAAATTTTGGGAAAGCGTTTAGTCAATTACATTGACCACAGTACATGACTGTTACTTATTTTATAGACCCTGAAAGGATGAAAGACAAAGTTGATCTTAGCAGAATTTGAACTCAAAACATAAAGAGCTTTTCAACATCTGAATTACACTGAGGTCAACTTTGCCATTCATCCATTCAAGGTCAATGAAATATGTACTGGGGTCAGTGTAATCGACTTATCCTCTTCCTTGAAATTGCTGGCCTTATGCTAAAATTTAAAACCAATATCAAATCATCAAAATGTTTTGACATTCCATATTTTATTGGTGAAATGATTTGCATACAAACAGTCTTTCAATGTCAACCAATCTGTTGGCAATAATGTTTCATGGTGTTCTGACATATTTAATTTTGTTGCAAAGATTGTGTGGTAAGTAGCTTGCTTACCAACCACATGGGCCTGGGTTCAGTCCCACTGTGTGGCACCTTGGGCAAGTGTCTTCTATTATAGCGTTGGGCTGACCAAAGCCTCGTGAGTGGATTTGGTAGACGGAAACTGAAAGAAGCCTGTTGTATATGTATATATATATATATATATATATGAAAAATGGCTGATAGTTAGCAAGGTGAGACACACATAAGAAAGAAGGAAACAAAGGACCACTGATGAGGTCACAGAAGTGTGACGAAAGAACTCTGGCCGAAATAAGATTAAGATTAAGATTAATGTAATATAAAGCTGAAAAAAAAAAAAAAAAAATTAACACCAAATATACAGTGCGTGTGTTTTTATTGGCTAAACTGGCAATATGACCATCCCCAAG
>NC_068981.1:97834666-97835621 GCF_001194135.2 Octopus bimaculoides | reverse complement strand
TATATATATATATATATATATATATATATGTATGTGTGTGTATATGTTTGTGCGTCTGTTTGTCCCCCTAGCATCGCTTGACAACCAATGCTGGTGTGTTTACGTCCCTGTAACTTAGCGGTTCGGCAGAAGAGACCGGTAGAATAAGTACTAGGCTTACAAAGAATAAGCTCTGGGGTCGATTTGTTCAACTATAAAAAAAGGCGGTGCTCCAGCATGGCTGCAGTCAAATGACTGAAACTAGTAAAAGAGTAAAGATGGGGAAGAGGGCTGGAGATGAAAATGTTCTAGTATAAGAAAGTGGGTGATAATTATAAAAAAAAAGGTTTTAGAAGCCCTGTGTAGATCAGTGTTGGAACTTGATGTGGTATATTGTTGAAGTGTGTATACAATCATGTTATGTGCACACACACACATGCATGTGACAACCAATTCATTTTTAGTATATTTGCATATTGTTGGAGCAATTGAAGAGAGAAGGTAAGGTGGGGAGAGGAGATGGGAGAGAAGAATAGGTAGAAGAGAGACAATGGAGAGAGAAGGTGAAAGAGAAAGCAGGCAAAAGACAGAAGTAGATGAGAGGGAAGGAGGGAGGTAAGAAAGAATGATGGTTGGAGAACAAAGAAGAATAGTAGTGAGAGGGGGGGGGGAAGGATAGTAGTGGGAGGAGAGGTGGAGAGAAGGAAAAATAGAAGTAGAGAAGAAATGGTGGTAGTGAGAGGGGAGAAAAGAACATGGAAAGGGATGAAGAGCGGAGAAGACATGGAAGGGGATAAGAGATGAGGTACAGAAGGAGAGAGAAAAGTGGTAGGAGGAGGAGAAGAAAGAATACAGGAGAGAGAGAGATAAGAGAGAGAGATAAGAGAGAGAGAGAGAGAGAGAGAGATGGGGAAGCATTGGAAAAAAAGGGCCATAAGAGAGAAAGCAGTAAGAAAAAAGAGGAGAGAGAGAGTGA
>NC_068981.1:97833489-97834454 GCF_001194135.2 Octopus bimaculoides | reverse complement strand
AAAAAAAGGGCCATAAGAGAGAAAGCAGTAAGAAAAAAGAGGAGAGAGAGAGTGATAGGAAGAAATAGAAACAGGTGACAGAGAGGGAGAGAGAGAGAGAGAGAGAGACAGACAGACAGACAGACAGACACAGAGAGAAGAGGGCAGTAAGAGTTGTAGGTAAAACAAAATGGCTTGCAAGGCAGAGGAGTGGGATATATAAAATGCTTCCAGGCAACATTGCAGTAACATTTTAATTAACATGATCACAACTTGAAGCTTATGAGAAAAACAAACTAACCAACCAACCAACCCATGATACTTAATGTTGTACAGGCTATTCAATCAATTATTCATCATCCCATCTTTACAAACCCTTCGTTATGCTTTTATGGATTAAAATGTTTTTAACCAGTTAAATGCAATATAATATCTGAATAATGAGCTGAGTATTGTCCACTAAAAGGGGCAATACTATGCGGCACAAATTAGTTGATGCTTTAGATCAGTGGTTCTGAACTGAGGTCCATATCAAATTTTGTTGTTAAAAATTTATAAATGCATAGCAGAACTTCTGGTTCTTTATGTTCCGAGTTCAAATTCTGCCAAGATCGACTATGCCTTTCATCCTTTTCAGGGTCCATGAAATAAGTAAGTCAAGCACTGTGGTCAATGTAATCAACTAGACACTCTCCCAAAATTTCAGGCCTTATTCCTGTAGCAGAAAGAAATATTACCAGAAAATAAGGCAGCAAATAAGCAGACCTGTTAGCACATTGCTCAAAATGCTTAGCAATAGGCGCAGAAGTGGCTGTGTGGTAAGTAGCTTGCTTACCAAGGTTCAGTCCCACTGCATGGAACCTTGGGCAAGTGTCTTCTACTATAGCCTCGGGCCAACCAAAGCCTTGTGAGTGGATTTGGTAGACGGAAACTGAAAGAAGCCAGTCGTATATATGTATATATATATACATATATATATATATATA
>NC_068981.1:97832178-97833225 GCF_001194135.2 Octopus bimaculoides | reverse complement strand
TGTATGTGTGTGTGTGTTTGTGTGTGTGTGTTTGTCCCCCCCCAACTTTGCTTGACAACCGAGGCTGGTGTGTTTACGTCCCCGTAACTTAGCGGTTCGGCAAAAAAGAGACCGAAAGAATAAGTACTAGGCTTACAAAGAATAAGTCCTGGGGTCGATTTGCTCGACTAAAAGGTGGTGCCCAACATGGCTGGAGTCAAATGACTGAAACTAGTAAAAGAGTAAAAGAGAATATTCTGACTCTTTACATTCTCTTTTATACAATTCCTAATAATATTTAATTATAAAAATACAACAGGAGTTTTTTTTTTATATACCTCAAATGGCTATGGAGGTCAAGTAGAATGAAATAGGAATCAAAGGGGGTCCATAGGCAAAAAATGGTTGAGGACCACAGCTTTTAATGATACTTTCAATTATGAGTATCTTGTTTTTTTTTTTTTTTACCTCAGGTATTATTTATCTAGGGTGAGGGCATGTGGCTTAGTGGTTAGGGTTTTGCACTTATGAGTGCAAGATCATGGTTTCCATTCCCAGACCAGGTAGTGCGTTATGTTTCTGAGTAAAACATTTCATTGCATGCTGGTCTGCAATCACTTCGACATCTGATATATGGCACACTGTACACCTCTACAGGCAATGTCTAGATTTGATGGAGGGAGTGAGCTAATGTGCAGCACAAACATTTACTGTTTTACTTGTTTCAGTCATTTGACTCCAGCCATGCTGGGGCACCGCCTTTAGTCGAGCAAATCGACCCCAGGACTTATTCTTTGTATGCCTAGTACTTATTCTATCGGTCTCTTTTTGTCGAACTGCTAAGTTATGGGGACATAAACACACCAGCATCGGTTGTCAAGCGAAGTTGGGGGGACAAACAGACACACAAACATAAATACACACACACATATATATATATATATATATACATAATTACGACAGGCTTCTTTCAGTTTCCGTCTACCAAACCCACTCACAAGGCTTTGGTTGGCCCGAGGCTATGGTAGAAGACACTTGTCCAAGGTGTCACGCAGTGGGACTGAACCC